>NW_026705830.1:0-300000 GCF_029867415.1 Vicia villosa | reverse complement strand
TAGTTGACAAAAGAGTGAAACATTAAATGCAATGTTGTACGGAATACGCAAAGCATTAAATGCTCCCAACGGTCATCTTCTCAAGTGCCTATAAATATGAAGTTCTGATGAGAAGCTAAATATAACTCTTGCGCAAACTTACAGAAACGCTGTCAGATTCAAAAGCTCTCAAACTTCATCATCAAACTCACTACATTGCTGTTGTAATATTATAGTGAGATTAAGCTTAAACTTTAAGAGAAATATCACAGTTGTGATTATAGCTTTTCAGAAGCATTGTAATACTCTTAGAATTTGTTTACATTAACTTGTAAAGGACTAGAGTGATCAGGTAGATCAGAATACTCTAGAGAAGTCTTAAAGGGTATCTAAGCAGATTGTTCCTAGAGTGATCAGGTTGTGATCAGTATACTTTAGAAGACTTAGCAGTTGGCTAAGTGGAAAACCATTGTAATCAAGTGTGATTAGTGGATTAAATCCTCAGGTGAGGTAAATCACTCCAAGGGGGTGGACTGGAGTAGTTTAGTTAATAACGAACCAGGATAAAAATCATTGTGCAAATTGTTTTTATCTTACAAGTTTTAAAGCTACACTTATTCAAACCCCCCCCCTTTCTAAGTGTTTTTCTATCCTTCATGATTCACATACTTTCAATTGGCTTTTTATTTCAAATAAATAACATAGCTCAGTTGGTTAAGAAGTAAGGCTTGCAAGCAAAAAGTCACGAGTTCAACTCCTGGTTGGTGCATTTCTATCTTTTTTAAAAAAATATTTTTTATCTTTTTTGCACCTGAACGTACCTGGACACAAGTACATCCAAATTCTTAATCTTGGTGACCAAGGAATGTCCATGGGCCTTTTGGGTTGGATCTTTTCCTTTTTAGGATTGTTTTGACCTAAATTCCAGTCTTTAAAAAAGGCACCTCTCACCCTCATTCTTCACTAACAATAACCAACAATCATCAACAATTTTCTAAACCTAACCAGCAATTTTCCAAACTCCCCCTATCAACAATTTCTCACAATTTCCACTGACACCTTTTGTCAATAATTCTTCAACCTTTTTTCACACTCTTTCAAAACTTTTTTAGCTTTTATATTTTGGCCAATGATGACACTTGACTTGAGGCCTCCTTCTCTTAATAATTTTTATAATGTTCTTGGCCGATGATTTTCATATGAGGCCCCTTCCCTGATTTTAACTTGTTCATTTTTAAACCAGATGATGAATTTCTGATGATTGTCCCCTAACATTTTTTAATATGACGCTTTCACATCTAATATTTCACTCACTTTATTTATAAAGCATTTTCTTACTTGAATTAACATTCACATACTTAAAATTGAAACTCGTACTGTACATGTCCTCTAAATCAAAACCTTAGACTCTTTTTTACTAACCTTTTCATCTAAACTAGTAGGAAACCCGTGCTATCGCACGGGTCTGGTCGGGATGATATTACATGAATCAGTCTATCACTTGTAATGTTCCCTTATATAAATTAACGACATATATTTAGCCTAAGTGTTTTCCAAGTTTTAGTAAATATTAATAAATGTTAAACACATGATACAAAACGGCAAAACAATGAAAAAGCTATTAATACATTCAATTTTTTATGTCTTAAAATAAAAACAATAACCATATTTGCTGGTATAAATATCAGATGCTATCTTCTTGTATGATTGCAACCAGGCAACAACATGCATCGTATACCTACATTATAAAATGTATAAAACAATATATGATTAAGAATAAAATTTAAGGCATATAAATATTCTGTGTTTCATATACAGTTACAAAGATGGAAAAGAAGAATAACTTCTAACAAAGTGATTGGAAAACCTCCTTGTATACAACATCTGTGGTAGTGGAGCACGGAACATTCTCTTTGTCGTGTATTAAGATTTTAAGACCACTTTTTGTAGTAACTCTTGAGATTGCAACATAAAGTTGTCCATGACTAAACACGGGAGAAGGCAAATACAAACCAACACTATCAAGAGACTGGCCTTGAGACTTATTAATTGTCATTGCGTAAGAGACAATAATTGGAAATTGTCTCCTAATTAACTTAAATGGCCACGGTGACTCTGAAGGTGACATAGACATTCGAGGAATGTAAAAAAGGTTACCTATGTTCTTGCCAGAAATAATTTTTGCCTCAATGACATGATTGGCCAACCTTGTGACAATCAATCTTGTTCCGTTACACAATCCATCTGACTGGTCCAAATTTCTCATAAGCATAATGGGAGTACCAACTTTCAATTTGATTCTATGATTTGGTAAACCTGATGTCCTTAATTTGCTAAGAAATTCTGGAGTTAGCACTTCATAAGCTTCGGTATAACTCGAGTCAGTTCTATCGATTGAATCGTAACTAAGATACTCTTTCTCTTCACCTAAAAAAATCAACAGAAAGATACGAACATTAGTAAATTCAAAATCATAGGCTGCATATTCTTTTTCCCATGCACCAAAAAAAAGAATAAATAATTATTACCTGGTATAAGGTCCAATACATAATGATTGATCTTATCCACAACTTCAATGGTTGAGGCAAGAATTGCTTTTCCTTGTAGATATGCAACATCTTGGAATACATTAACCAAATTGGGATATGTATTCTCAACAATAGCTTTGATAGGATCTTCATAATTGGTAATGAATAAATCTTGAGGAATCTCTATGTCCACCAATCCATCATTTGGTTCAGATATCTTACCATCACCGACATTTAAAATCCATTTTGAGAACTCCGCTAATTCCTTAGAACTTGTATTATCGCTTCCCTGCTGAAGTCTCGTGTTTTTTGTCAGTGTTAGAACCTGACAATAGTCCCAGATATAAGAGGAGCATATGGATGCATGAACAATATCAGAACGCCCTGCTCTCGGAACAACTGGAAGAATCTGTCTGAAGTCTCCTCCAAAAACAACAACTTTTCCGCCAAAGATTTTATTCCCAAATCCCTTCTTGGTCATGACGTCTTTAAGTGTTCTATCCAATGCCTCAAAACAATTTTTATGAGCCATAGGTGCTTCATCCCATATTATCACGTCCGTTGCCTCGAATAATTGAGAATGTTCAGTGTTTTTGTCAATATTGCAAGTGGAGTTGTCGAGTGTTGGCACAGGAATTTTGAACTTGGAATGAGCAGTTCGTCCACCTGGTAATAACAACGAAGCTATACCGCTTGATGCAACAGCAAGCACAATTTTTTTCTTCGAACGAAGTGCACTTGATAGTGTCCTCCACATGAAAGTTTTACCGGTCCCTCCATAACCGTGTAAAAAAAAGACCCCTCCTCTTTGTTTTCCGACAGCTTCCATGATTTTTTCAAAGATTGAGCGTTGTTCATCTATCATGCATAATGTAAATTGTGATATTTCAAAAAATATCTACCTGTGGGACTGTCAGCTTATGCAATCAAATAGTATAAATATAAATTATCACCTGTAAGGGCTCGAAAGAGATTGTTGAAGTTTTCTCGCTCAGTTTCAGTATTATAATCATGTTCTTCGTAAATCAGTCGGTTTCCAACGTGCCGTGTGACATAAACATCCGGATAAGGCATGTCTTTGAATTCGTGCAAACTTCTTCGATTGGATTGCAACATATTCTCAATCTCAATGAGGGTCAAGTTTTTCAACTCAACTTCTGTTAACTGCATATCTATAAAAAAACACCAATTAAAACTTGATATGTCATGGCATGGAAGTTAATTTAAATGGAACATATTTTAGAAGATTCCTTGTTTGTGAGATCCTCAAACTGAGATACGCATAAAAGTTTGTTATACACACAACAAATAATCTATTATAAATATATCGCAACAATGTACCTTTTATATTAGTTAACTGTCTTTGTTGGTGCAGAATACCGTCGGACAGCGTCTTCCAAGTTTTTTGCCAAACGTGACGCGGTCTGTTAATTGTACCAGACAATAGCATAGTTACGAATAACTTTCTCAAAAAATGTCCTGAACCCCAATCTTTGGCCTCGTTAATGGCTGCAACATATTCCTTGTCATCATTAAGAAATCCCATTTCAAAACATGCATCCCTAAAACTGTCCCGAACAATTCCACCGACCTTTTTTATATCCTCGTAACATGTTGGCCCTTTTGCAACAGTCAGCATCATTCTCAGGTAATACAGCTCACCTGTACTTGGAGGAACCCAGATTAGTCTTCCAATGGTGTGCCCTCTCTTACGCGGTCTCCATCGTCGATATCTTTTATCATAAACAAACTTAGTGAGGAAATTTGAGTAGGTCAGATTTCTGGCCTCTGGATATGTTTTGTTTGCTTCCATCCAAGCGGTAAACATTGATTCCTTCACACTTGGTTTTTCAAGAACCTCATCTATCAGTTCGTAATCTGTATAATATACCGAATTATCGCCCTCAAGATGAAAATATAATCTTTCTACTGCAGGAGACCTTCCATGAATGGGAAAATAAAATATTCTCCAACATGCTTCACTTGGTGAGACATATCTACAATCAAGATACTGCTTGATTTCATCCCCATTTTTAGCGGTCAAAGGATTGTCGTTGTCTCCTACGACAGCAGCGGTAATCCTGTCATACCCCTTATTTATATATTTAAATAAGTACTTAACCGAAGTACCTTGATTACACCATTCCATATTAATGTGACCTTGAAATTTCTTCAACAGATATGGATTGTGAGGAACAACAGATCTGTTATCAAGAACAACGTTTTTATCGTAACAGTGTTTCCAGTATCCCTCCTTCGGTACACAGGATATCCATCCTGATCAACTACGGTCTGAGGCTGCCATTTTTTTGGAAAGAATTTAGAGCATTTTGCGTCTTTCATGCAAGGTGACAGCATGTTTGCTAAACCACACGGACCGTGAATCATATGTCTCTTCACCAGATTATACAATTCCACATCATCTTCTTTTGATGGTATCTCTGCTGAAATGATGTTGTTTATGTCCTCGGGAGTGGGATACTTGCTTTGCGGATGCATGAATAGCAAAATATGAGCATGTGGTAAACCCCTCTTTTGAAACTCAACGGTGTATATATCTGCATAAAATTATAGCAATGAGAGCTTATTATTATATGAGGTTTTAAATAGAAGTGATAAACATAAAACATAGTTTGACGGCATGAAATTAATAATATGACTTACATGCAACCACTCTCCCTAAGACATGCTTCTTAGTCAAATCAAACAACAACTCATCCAACTTAATTTTAAAAACTCTTGATATAATGTCGGGACGATCATGGGGCTGCAACCTCATTGGGTGAAGCAGTCTTTTGACTTCGGGCCACATTGGATTGCATGTAAATGTGATAAAAAGGTCAGGAAAACCAATATGACTACAAATAGCCATTCCATCAAAATACAATTGCTCCATGTATCTTCGACTTCCAACATAAGTTGATGGTAAAACAACCCTCTTACCCTTGTTTGCTCCTTGAGTGTTCTGATCCTGTTATGGACCGTTCAAATTATTGTATTTTGAAACTCTTAGTTTTTTCTGGTGCTTGCGTATGTAATTCAACCTTTGAGACTCCATCATGGTGAAACCATCAACCAAAAATTGCTGAAAAAGCCTTCTGGACATCAAAAGTGTGTGTGCTTCGGTTGTTCTGGTTTGAATCCGAAACGTAAGCCATTCTCTGATAGTAAGTTTATTCTTCTTTTTCTTTGCTTTTGTTTCCCTGTGTAGAATACTGATTCTAAAACCATCTTCGCCATATGGAAACAAAAGTGGATATTGTAAAGCAAGATAACTTGCAAAAACAAAACCAGTCAAAGAAACATACTCCCAAAGCATTCGATTCAACACATCCCTGCGAAAATGTCTTATTCTTCATGGAGTGGCGGGTAAGGATATGGATAGAACGTACATACCTCTGTTTGTCTTTGTTGCAACATCCATTTGATCGTTTTTTTATAATAATCTGGAAACAACCGTGGTAACTTCTGTTTGAAAACAGGTTCTTGTCTCTTGACACTGAGGAAATCAACTGCATCTTAGGCAAGAAAGCTGATGACGATGAAGTATCTGATGGAAACACCAAATCTGTATTGAAAGAAGTGAAAGTTGAGGAGGATGAAATAGGGCAAAGCTCAAAGACCCAAACTGCTTCTTTGTTGAATGAATTAGGGCAAACCTCTGGAGCAAACCATGATGCGCTGCTGAAGGATGTGAAAATGGAGTGTGATGCTGGCCAGCCTTCTCAGATGAATAACAATGATAAAGTGCTGCAGAAAGAGATATCATGGGAAAAAGAGATCACCAAGTCCCAAATTAGAGGTCATCAAGTGATGGTAAGATTTCTGACTTCAACAGTACTTTAGTTTGTACGGTCAATGATGTGAACATTGTTAATAACAACAAATTTGTAATGCAACAACACAAACCAAACATCATTTAACAACTTCAATAAACTAATTGTGTTGATCATTAAGCATGGAAAATTCAAAAGTTAGAAAAAATCATGTAACTATTTATACTTTTTAATATCTTCAAAATCTCTGTTGGTGATTGTTGCAGACTATTAATTATCTTCTACTGCATCATTTATAAGATCTCTGATTTCAATATTAAAGTGATGTTTGTACGATTAATGATGTGAAAATTTGTAACAACAGCCAATTTGTGATGCAGCAATTCCCTCAGGAGGTGATAAAGAAAGCTCTAAGACCGGACATAACAGGATGCAGGCTGTATGATCTTGAAGACTTATCTTTCTATGAGTGCAAGATTCTGAAGTCAAATAGAAAATACATTGAAATGTATCTTGGTTATGGTTGGTATGCATTTGTACAGGACAGAAAGTTGAAGGTCGGTGATAAGGTGGTATTCAACTATAATTCAGACCAGGAAATCTTGTACGCGAGGGTTGAGAGGAAAGTGAAGCAGACCAGCAATTAAGCTTTGTTATCTATGTGTATTTGTTTTTTCTCTTTGATTTTAACTTAACCGTGGGTACAATCAAAACAATTGTTTTTTTGTTAAGGATATTTAAGACATGTGCTGATAACTGTTGTTTTATTGGCCATGACATATTTTGATGTATGATTAAGTAACCTTCATAATGAAGGTAGTACTGAATTATCTTTAATGTTTAAATTTGCATATATGGTGTTGTTCTTTAATTTTCTCGTTAAATTCGCAATGTGTACATATTGCCTGTCCATTATTGGTTGATACCCTACTTATGTAGATATGTTTATAACATAAACCACGATAGTATTCAATATAAGGTTACTTATTTTGTCTGCACTGGATATATTATCTGGATCAGACTATACATTTTTTTGCTGTTTAAATATATTGTTAACACAACTTCATAATTTGCTCAATGGTTTAAGTTACATTGGCTTGTCAAGAATGAACTCACCATTTTGGATTTAGAAACCTAATCTGTCAAACAAAATCCAAATATCTATGTAATGATGACACTTATAGTTTTCCAAAACTTGTTACAGTCAATTTGTAAGGGCAGAACCTAACTTCTACATAGTTTTCCATAACTGTTATTCACATATCTGTTTTTTAAAATGTTTATAGTTAGGCTCATTTAGACAGGGTGTTTTTTAATTAGAGTGTTTGTTTTCTACTTAGAATATAAACCATGCCATCAATTCTAAATTATAAAACATATACAAATGCATATTAATACAACATGATAGTGTTAAAGATAAAACTTTAGGTTGTTCGGAATTCGATCAATTAAAATCTTTAATAGTATATGACAAAAATGGTATATTATTTAAGCAATTCAAATTCAAATTCATTAGAAGCATTTCAAACAGAAGTAGATTTCAAACAATGCTCATCATGATAAACTCAAATCAATGAAAACCTTGTATATATCATAACTAAATGGGACAATTGTAATTCAACATATCTTACTCTTTAGAAAACCTCAAGCTCAACAATTATGATAAACTAAGTACCAGAACAGCAAAATAAAATATCATCCAACTAATTAAATAAACCAAATGTCTTGATCATAAGGCAATGTAAATTTAAAACTTATAAATTTTGAAGCTAACTATTTCTCCTGTTTAATATCTTTGGCCATCTTGGTTGATGATTGTTGTACACTATCATTATCTTCTACTGCATCATTCATAAGTCTCTTACATGGAGTGAGTCCTGAATTTTCAATGCTCGGATCATTTTCTGCAGATGCAGATAGAGGTTCCTATCATGAATAAAGAAAGGCAACGATAAAATTTACAATAATGACACAATGATAAAGTTGCCCAGCAAGTAAAGAATATCACATGTAAAAAATACATACAGAAATGCTATTCATGTCATCCTGGGACAGAGGTTCTGGTGCTCGAAGCTTTGAGGTCTGGTGAAAATAAAAAACGGTTAGTGTACGCCCTAAGAAAACTAAGCACTCATCAAACGAAGATTACAAAAGATTACCTCTTCAAATTTGAAACTCTCCTTAATTTTATTACGCACATCTTCATCAGTCTTGAAGCCAATGACAGAAAGTCTCCCATTTTTAGGCTGATAAACAGCTCTAATTGCCAATTCTTTTGCCAATATGGAGTCAAGTTCGTAAGGGAACTCAAGTGGATCGTAATCAACAGACTATAAGAATAAAAAGTATTAGACACCTTAAAAACCAAAAACAATTGATTTGAATATTGTTTTATGCAACAATTACATACCTGTGTTAAATCCATCTTCATTTGAAGAGCAGACTTCCCAATTAACTTCACGCAGTCTGTGTCCCAAAAGACGAACTTTGCCTTCGAACTGCCGTCAACAGCTGTTATATCAAGCTTATACCTTAATGATTCATGAAACATAGGAGAACACATCAATCTTCACTGTTTGTAAGAGAATATAAACATTACCAGTTGGTAATGGAAGAGGAATATAAAGTATACCGTGGCACAGGTTCTGGGCTAATATGATCCTTAAAACACTTCAGCTTTCCATCCTTGGCAGTCACACTCCTTGTACATTCCACACATCCATCATAGTACCACCCCATCTGCCCAGCATCAAACTTATCGTGGGTAGCAACGATAACACATGTTGTTTCCTACAAAGTTGGCGAATATCAATTACAGTTATATGAGGCTTTAAGAACGATAGCAATATAAGGAAACAGTCATTCTTTCTTACATGTTGCAGATTTGTTATCTCAGAGAGACTCATTATTTCAGCCTTCGAAACAAATTTGTCATAGTCAGAATAAAATGAGTTTTGCGTCGTCTCAACTTGTACACTTGAAGATGATAACAAAGGCAAATCAACACCAAGTCTGAAAAATGTAAACACAACATTAAATTCAATTAAAATCAACATCAAGTTAAATAAATTATTATGCAAGACAGTTAAGAAGAAGATCAATAAGCATTCCAAACGATATAATAAAGAAACAGACACATGTTATAGCACCTTTCTTTTAGACTCTTGACTTCCTCAATAGCAAGGTCATTAATCAACAGTTTCGGTCCATTCCATGTGTTGGAAACACTAACTGGAAATCCTCCTGAATCACAGGAATTGAAGAAACATTTACAACTGTTGGATATAAAAGATATTGAGCATTTACATTTAAACTATTGTATCATGCATGATTACCTTGAGCCTCTTTAACCCTTGCATTGATTAGCACAATGACAATATTTGATGCTTGCTTATTATTCTTATAATACTCATATAGCTGAACTGCAAGTTGGCCCCAAAGAGTACGTACAACTGTTTTGCTGGCATCTACAATTGAAAAAACTATTCTGTTCTTGCTGTTGTCACCGTTAACTTGGGTTTGAGTGATATCAGTGATTCCTCCAATCAAATCTAAGAAAAAAAATGGATTGGTTAAAATTTTTCAACAAAAATAAATTATAATTTCTGAAAGTAGGGTGTAGGGAACTTACCAACCAAAACATTTGATTGAAACCTTCCTTCAACTATGGAATTTAAAGCAATAATGTTAAGGTAGTTATGAGGGATGTCAGGAAATTCTGCCTTCTTAACAGAAGTTGACCCACAAAAAACCAATTTGTATGTATGATTTGTCGACTTAAAAGCAAAATCATTCCTCCCAACTTTAAAATTTTGCATGATATAAGAGTTTCCTGTTTCAATTTGAGATTTTAATTTCGAAAGCAAATAAGCAGGGACAACAGCCTGAATCATATCACGCTGAAAGAAACGAACATTTCATCATCAGTGGTTAATCAACACAAAACATATAATAAGTAATCAGTGGGGAACCATATCCTGCTACAGTACCTTAGAATCAACCAAAACCATCTCCATGTGTTCTTTGTTTGAAGAACTTGTGACAGTCCATAGATGTTTGCATCTAACAGCGATCTTCCACAAATCTTTTGAATCATTGATCTCTTTCAATGGCTCAATAGGGCGAGACATGATTCACATACAAACTGTGCAAGAAGAGTAGAGATTTCAGTTAATTATCAAAGATGAATCAAATGGAGATTAATATAAACAGTGTTTAACAGAAGTTAGAGACGGGGGGATGGAGAAGAAGATAGTTTCTTGAGACGAAGGAGGAGTGAAAATCGCGGGGAAGGTGATGGAGGCGAATGATTTGTCTTGAGATGGAAGAGGAGCGAAAATCGCAGGGAACCCAAATGCAGCAGAATATACATGGTTATGCATTTGGTCATGTTTTATGCAGCCTATGGAACACAAAAAGTTTATGGAACAATGAAAGGTTGCAGTTAATGAACAAATGGAGTTCTGTGTTTCCCAAGCCAAATTTGTGGCTTTTTTTCTTTGATTCACGTGGCCATGGATTTATTGTGTAGGGGAGTAATTATGGAATTGCTTTGATATTTAAACCCAATTATATTATCAATGCAGCTTTTGACATTATTTCACCTAAAATATAAAATAATATAAATCAATATAATATAAAATAGATAAAAAAAAAGGAAAAATCAAATAAATAAAAATGAAACCAACCAATCAAACAGTGACACAATAGATAGCATTTAATGTCAAATGAATATGGTGGCTTTATTTTTCAGAAAGACAAATTTACCCACGGAATTTGAACGGTTTTAGTTATTTAATCAGATAGCTTAAAGTGTAATTATCAGGTACTTTACTTTTTATATATTATTATAATAGATTCACATTACTAATCGTTATTAATTTCTCCCCATTGTTTATTAATATTTTACTAATTTTTAAATAACAATAATAATTTTTTTTTATTACGACTATTCTGAATCTAGTTCCTTGTAACCTCAATTTTTTTTATCATTATTCAAACAAGATTCACAGCAAGCTTCTCAAAGTAATCTCGTATCAAAGCTTCTCATCTTCTGTACTAAGTTAATCATTAACTGCTTTGTTTTCTTCTAATCACAACTGACACTTGTTTGTTTCATCTCTTTGCAGCAGCTTAAATTCAAGGATGGAAAGGGAGTCGATCTCCTCTGTTCAGCCAAATCTTGCGAATACATCATCACAACGTTCACGCATCGTCATCAACTTGTACCAACAACTCAACCTCGAAACACCAACACATCCAAAAGGTTCAATAGTTGATAACAATATCTCAGTCTAAAGAATCAAAACGGGAAGGAAATACGTCACAACCGGGAATCGATGACCACAGCGAACGGCCACGAACCCAATCTCAGCCGCGAACACCACCGTTCATCATTATCTTCAACCCAAAACAACCTGCACTGCCATCAAAATCAACCTCCGCCGTTTCCTCCGAACAACACATACAACCGCAGAGAGACAACATCAACAACAAAACCGAATCTTCGACAACGGTTTCCATCAACTCAACGCTTCACAACTCAACAATATTCAACACTGAAGCAACAACGCAAATGTTTGAGTCGGTAATGTTCCATCATCCTTTTGTTTTCAATTTAGCTGTTGCAGTTCTTTGATTATTGAGACATAGGACTTAGGGTTTAAATGGTTGTTTCGATTTCTCGATTTTTTGTGTTTGGATATTGTTGTTGGAGCTATTGAGCCGTGAGGGAGTTTGAGAGTGAGGAAGAAGACCAGAAAAGGTGATAAGCAAGGGTAATGGGGGCGTTTAGGTTAGTGGTTTAAAGTTATTAGGGTTGAGTTTTGGGTTCGACCCAAACAAGTCTTACCATCCACCACCCTTTGTTTTTCGGACCACACCCTTCTATCTTTTACTTCAAAATGATTGTTGGGCCCAGAACTTGAGCCCATACGAATTCCCAGAGAGATTACTTGCAACACCCCTTTACCAGCGAGACACCCTCTTTGAGGACTGTTTTAATTACTTTGGGCCATTGCATTTGGGCCCAGCGCCCCATATTTGCTTACACACCATATTTCACTTAGGCTTTGTTTGGATTGATGGAATCGGATGGAGCGGAGCGGAATGAAATGGAATAAAATGATATTCCCTTGTTTGGATAATTTAAAAACGGATGGAGCGGAGCGGAAATGAGTGGTATGGATTTCATTCCATTCCATCACTTACCACCATATTCCTTCCCCTCCAATTTGGGCGGAATGAATAATTTGTCTTATTCCGTTCTAAAATTTCCAAACAATGGAATGGTACATTCGTTCCGCTCCGTTCCACTCCGCTCCATCCCACTCCGCTCCATTCCATTCCGCTCCGTTCATTTCGTGATATCCAAACATACCCTTAGGTTTCTAAATCATTTTCATTTTTATCTTATATTATTTGTTTTCATTTAGTATTTTTAATATTTATTTTAACTTCTCATATAACAAAAACACAAAAATTATATATTTTCTAGTTTGTTAACATAAAAATATGTATATAATATATTTTATTTAGATCAATTAGTTTCTCTCTAATAATAATACAAAAACACAAAAACATGTTATTTAATTTTCAATTTCTTTTTAGAACTTAATATGTTTATAATTTTCTTTACTTAATTGTCATGATTATTTGTTAGCGTTTTTACCTCATTTCTCATCATCATTTTATGTATATATCCGTGACTAACATCTTATTGATTTTTGCAAGGTATTGATACTTCGAGGTATTCATACTTTTACTTGTGTACATTTACCATTCTGCATATTCCCTTATTTCTTTTTAAATCTCCGTTCGAGTTTATTGTAATAATTGTAATTTGTAATCCCCATCCCGAAGCCATGTAATAGCGTAGGAACCTTTACATTCCCGCAATTTATTTTCTGTAAATATATTAACTGCTAGTAATTAGGATTGTATGGCAAGATAATTAATCAATCGCTAGCTAAATTTAATCCAAGATAATATTTTCGAATCTAACCCACTCGTACGCACTTGCACCTCTAAGGTACTCTCCTCTTGGTTGCCTTACGAATAAATCATGGTCGTGTCCCTCGAATATAGAGGTACCCAATAGCAAATGTCCCTCGATTAAAAATCATCAAAGATCATGGTCCCTCGATGACCCTCGATGTTGCCTTCGAATATATGATCTAGTCCCTCAAATGGTTGCCTACGAAACGATGATTGTCCCTTCGAATTTGCTAAAGGTACCTCTACTTGTTGCCTTCAACGACCTCCGATGACCCTTCGATTGTCCCGCACGTCCAATAAAAAGGAACTACCTACCCATAAATGGTATGGTTTGTCCCTTCTCTCTTTCCATTAACGCAACGTCCATAGCCGCCGCACCCTTCAACGCTTCCAAACAACCCTGCTGAACCAGTAGGGCTTTCATCTTTAAGCGCCACAGACCGAAATCATTCACTCCGGTGAACTTTTCAATCTCATACTTTGTTGAAGGCATCTTTTCCACGCTCACCGCACCAATTTGTTGTGAAAACGATGTCTAGGAATAAAATATAATAGGGAATTAGGGAAGATAAGAAGAACACAAGAATTGATTATAACTGCTATTCTTTTACTTTCTCTTAGGAAACAAGATAACAAGTTTACAAGAATAACAAATAACCTCTCTCACCCTAAATTAGGATTTGTTGTGTACAATGATGAGAGACTAGTATGCTATTTATAATAAAACCTAACATACTAACTAATGGGCTTTTTCTACAAGGCCCATTACACAAGTCAACTTAATAAACAAGCCAACTTAACAAATTAGGGTTTAAACACTAAAACCTAATTTAACATGCTAACAACCCTAGCATCTTCGACACAAGCATGTGAACAACCTTCGACTTCATGCTTAATCCTGTCGAACCAAGAAGCTACCCTTCGACCATACTAGAGTTCGATCCAATATCTCACTCATTATGATATGAATTCTCACCCTTCTGTTTGAATGATGTTCATTGTGACATCGTGCAGGTTCCGACGAGTAGTGAGCTTGTCCGAGGATTTAGCTGAGGAGCTTTTGATTTATCGTTTTGATTAGGTAGTGAGTCAAATGCTCTGATCATGTAACACTTGTGGGTTTATTTGAACTCATGTTTTAATATTTGGATATTGTTATCTTGTTTAAAGTTGAAACACCAATTACAATTGCAGTACGGTTGGCAAGTATGGTTAGCAAGAAGAAGTTAGGATGTTAGCATTTGAAGGCAAGAGGAAGGCCGTTTCGTGTAACTAACTGGTTTGTTTTCAAATATGTGGTTCAATAGTTAAGATTGGGGTATGCAAAGACCATTTTTTCTACAAAAGTCCTAACGTGTATAAAGTTCAAAATGGTGGTAATAAGAGTATTTCTAGATACTTAATTTTTCTTATATGGTAGATTACCAAACAAAACAATTTACGAATGAAACGACTTATGTGAACTCAACTGCTTTTAATCATAGGCAAATTACAATTTAGGACCGATTTCGATCACTTTACAATAAATGTCATATTTTTGAAGAAAAATAAGCAATTATAATATTCAATATTTTAAAATTTGGACCGGTCATCGACCCAATCAAATTATTAGGTCACTGAATTATTAGTCGGACTAATAGATCACTGGTTAGACCACATGACATCGAATTCAATTTAAGCAAATTAAAAAATTATATTCATAAAATAAAATTTTGGAAATAAATTTCATAACTATGAAATATCAAAAGATAATTTTATAAATTTATTCATGCAAATAAGTTGAATATCAATTTTAAATAAAATTCTATCTTTCAAACATAATAATTTGTTGACGCTTATAAATTAATAAAACTTAGAAAATTATTGTATGATATAATAATACTATAAACTAATATATAACATAAAAATTATTATACTCTATATAAATAGTTAAAAATAAAAGATAGAGTAGAAAAATAATAAATAATAAATAATGTGAAATTTTAATTTTATCTTTTTTGCTAACATAATATTTTTTTAAAAAATAATGTGATTCATATTGAAAAAATGTAAAAAAAAATTTTTTTTTGTTTTTATGTAACATGATTTTTTTTTTTCAAATCTTTTGTTAATTTATATTATGATTATATTGTATAATTATTTTTTTTTATTTTTTAAATTTATTATATTAATATATTATATAATTAATAATAAATAATTTTAATGAGAATGAATTATAGAATATATAATTCTCTCTTCTTTGACTAAATTAAATATAAAAAAAAATTTCATGGTGCATTTGAAAACATTACAATCATAATAGTTTTGAAAGATTACCTATCTAATTATTAAAATTTTTGCAATGATAAGATTATTTAATTATTATAAATATTAATGAAATTATATTTTAAAACAAAGGCACTAAAAATTTAGAAAAATGAAAATAGAGGGTCAAAATTATATTTAAACTAAAAAATTAACTCTCCGGATCAAGAAACACACTAGTGAAGGTGGAGAAAAACACAAGAAATGGGGGATTGAATTGTGTTCTTTACAGAATAAAATTTCCCTTTCTATAAATTTCTTTTTCTTCTTTTATATCTCATTCCGTGGGATATGCTTTAGGCAATATAGCGGAAGCTTTGTGATGCATAACCAAAGAGATACATATTCATTTTTCCTTCTTTATATCATCAGAACTTCTGACTTTGCTTAGCACAGTTCTGAAGATATTCTGCGTGAATGTTCTAAGTTAAATGAATGATGCAGAAGATAAAAGACACGTTCATTTTTATCCTGGTTCACCTTCTCAATAAGGCTACCTCCAGTCCACCTTCCTTAGGTGATTTGCCTCTCTCAATAGAGGACTTAATCCATTATAACCAATCTGATTACAACTGCACAATCAACCGTCGTGACTAACTTCCTGCACAGCCAACTGCTGTGACTAACCCTGCACAAGTTACCCGCGAGTGACTAACCCCTAGATGATGAACTATTCAGTGATCTCAGCGAGATATAACGTTCATCAACCTAGTAACCCTGCACAAGCCAACTGCTCGTGACTAACCCTGCACAACCAAACTGTTGTGACTAAATTCCTGCACATCCAACTACTGTGACTAACCACAATGAAATGTTCAGTAATCTGATCCACAAATATAAAATTCATTGACCTCTCTGGACTTTTGACCTTCACTTGATCTCCAAGAGGATTTCCACAATGACCATCATCATTGTCTTCTCAAGCTTCTGACCTTTATTTGGTCGCTCAATGAATCATCACCAATTGAATTGGTTTGAATACAATGCTTCTAAATAAGCAGATTTTCTTATGTCTAAGTAAATTTGTTTTGATACAATGACAAATAATCACTTTGAGTGAATGAATAATCTTTGGAGTCTTCTTGTCTGCATCTTCTGAATGAGATCTTTGCTTCTTGGTGGTAAGCAGAGTAAGAGCATCAGCTCCCCGTGTTGAGTGCTTCTTCAAGATGATCTCCGTCTTCAAATCTTCTTAAGCTGATTTAGAGCAACAGCTCTATTGTAAATTGCTTCTGATTTGATCTTCATCTTCAACTGTTGATCATGATTCTCTTTGAAAAGCAAATAGCAGTTTAATGATCTTAGACATAATTATTACACTATTGAGCATCAAATCAGTGTATATAATTTTTCTAAGTCATTCTAATGTAGAGTGAATTATGATTTAATCTTTGCATTCTTTTTCACTCATTGCTTCCTTCAATTGAATCTGCATTGCATGCAACATTTTCCTCTAATGGAGTCTTTATGATTTGTGTATGACAACACTATTGTTTATTTCATCACATACTGAGTATGTGTTGCCCCTTATGTAACTTCTGAAGCATGATCTTATATTTCTTGATTTAAGCTCTCATGCTCTATTCTCTCAACAGATCTACTTCTTCAAGTTTGAAGCTTGTTCTTTATATAACTTTGAAGTGTTACCGTTGGAACATAGCCTTTCGAATCTGTTTGAAGATTGTATTGAATGCTTTGTCTTGATTTGATCAGGAATTGCATGTGTTCACGGCAGAATCGTATCTCTAGCGTGATGATGACAGTTGGTAGCGTGTTTCCTTGGTTAAGCTTGTCTTTCCAACACGTTGCATGTGGGTTGCTTCTTCAATCAGTTTTGGGAGTTGTTCCATTTAATTGTTGCAACCGTTTTGCTAATGATGATGTTTTTAACGACTTTCCTCTTGATTATGAACTTTTGTATTTTATTCATTTTGTAGGATGAGGTTGTATTTTCTTTCATGGTTCATAGGTGACTTGTTATTGTTTCTTTTATCTTGTCATTGTGTTTCACTTTCAGAACTTCTGATCATTTATCCACATGGTTTTCTTGTTGTAACGAGACTTCATGTATTTTGATATTCTGTTTAATTCCTTGAAGCTTATCTGAGATTCTTTCTGACGCTGTGCTTGTCTGATGTTGTGATTTTCTTTCTGATGCTGTCGTATAAGGCTTATAGCATAATATCTGCACACTTAATGAAATCATTAGTAGTAAAATTGTTACTAACAAAATATATGCTTGTTATCATCAAAACCAGGTTCTAAACACAGATTCTCAATCTTGTTCTAACAATCTCCCCCTTTTTGATTATGACAAAAAACATGTATTTTGATGGAACAACTTTATGAGGTGATAATAATTAAGCAAGTATATTTCATCCCCTTTTATATGTTCAATCAAGCAACTTATTTTTCAACAACTTATTCATCAAAATCTATTATTCTTTCTCCCCCTTTTTGTCATAATCAAAAAGCTATAAGGTGAAATGGTGCGAGTTTGAGAATTATTTTCTCCCCTTGAGATGTATAATCTCCCCCTGAATTAGATAACCATTAATTTCTGATTAATAGCTCCCCCTGAGATAAATTATTCAGTTTGTTTCTTTAGAAGATTGATAGATGTAGCTATGCACGTACGTCCATCTTCTTGAAGTTCTAACAGAATAAATTTTTAATTTCAGATATTTCTTGTATTCTTTTAAACAGATACTTTTGGTTTATGAGTTGAGTTTATTGAACCCTTAAGACTTGTCAGATTATGTTCAGACTATTTAGAATATATGTTTTAATGATTAGAGTATAAAATCAGACTTTCTCAGAGTGTTAAACATAATCAGGTGTTTCAGTTATACTTTTCTTCACTTCTTATGTTTCATAATCAAGAGTTTTGTAAATAAACTAAAGCATTCAACCTACAACATATCATGCACATCAATAGCCAGAACAGAACATTAAATTAAAATGAGAAGTTGTAGTTGAGAATAATCAGGAAGACTCTGCAATAAAAAATTCTTTACACTCATAGTTAGACATTATATTGCTCCTAGCTAGTGTAGTTTCTGGAGTATATCACAGCTTCCTTTAGATGGGTGAAGATGATAGTTGGCAGATTTAGCTTATGACCTTGGTGAAAGCAGAGGGTTAGATATTTTTCTGGCGTGGTTAGAGTATTTAGACAGAACCTTCTGGGTATAATGTTTAACATTACAAACAGAACCCAAGCTCTATATATGGGGTTCAGATTTATTGAGTTATTGTAGAATCGTCTGAAAGCGATTGGAAGCCTGGAGACTTTGAAAACTTCTTCTCTAGCAAGGTGATCAAAGATTTCTAGAGGCATGAGATTCCAATTAGATGGACACTGGATTGCATCAGCAACAGAATTTTTTGTAATCACAATTTTGGAGTTGAATATGTGAGATGTAATAATCTTCCCTCACTGCAGACGGAAGCATATAACCAGAAGTTCTTCACAAGGTTTGGGTAGATGGGTTTGTTAAGTATCTCCTTGTATCCGTTCTAGCCTTGATACTCAAAAAATCTGTGGAAACCATATTGATCATTTGAGTCATCTAGTTTAGTTTTGTTGATGATCACAAGCATGCTTTCATTTCCACTGAAGGTTTTGAGAGCCATGACACTGGAGTTTTTCTAGGTTTGAGGAAGAGATATTTTTGATGGGTATGAGCAATGATATTTCTGGTACAATGCTGAAGGATGAATTTATAGAGATGAATGGGGAGTGGAACAGTTTATGGAGTGGTTCAAGATAATGATTTCCAAGAGAGATGATCCTAGAGTATAGTGTTAATCATTACACAAAGAAGTTAGGGGGTTATGTCTAAAAGATTTAGTGGCTTTCAAGTGGGATGTGCAAAGTGTGTTGAGATTTTGTAATCGGATTTGTATTCCCGATGATGTGGATTTGAAAAGAGTGATTATTGAGGAAGGTCATAGAAGTAATTTGAGTATTCATCTAGGAGATACAAAGATGTATCAAGATTTGAAGGGATTATTTTGGTGGCCTGGAATGAAGCATGACATAGCTCAGTTTGTGTATGCATGTTTGACTTGTCAAAAGTCGAAAGTTGAACATCAGAAGCCTGCAGGGTTAATGCAACCGTTAGAAGTTATGGAATGGAAACGGGATAGCATTTTTATGGATTTTGTGACGGGTTTACCTAATACCGTGAGAGGGCATGATTCGATTTGGGTGATTGTTGATAGGCTTACGAAGTCAGCTCATTTTGTACCTATTAACATCACATATCCAGTTTCTAAGTCGGGTGAGATTTATATTTGTGTGATTGTTAAGCTGTATGGTGTTCCTTTGTGTATTGTTTCGGATAGAGATCTTAGGTTCACTTCAGATTTTTGGAAGAGTTTGCAAGGAGCATTGGGTTCTAAGTTGCGGTTGAGTTCGGCGTATCATCCATAGACAGATGGTCAGACGGAGGGGACGATTCAGTCTTTGGAGGACTTGTTGAGAGCTTGTGTTCTTGAGCACGGAGGTACGTGGGACACTTATCTTCCATTAATCGAGTTCACATACAACAATAGTCACCATTCAAGTATTGGAATGGCGCCTTTTGAAGCATTGTATGGTCGGAGATTTAGGACTCCGTTGTGTTATCTTGAATCTAGTGAGAGTGTAGTACTTGGACCTGAGATTGTTCGAGAGACTACCGAGAAGGTTAAGTTTATTCGAGAGAAGATGAATACTTCTTAGAGTAGACAGGAGAGTTACCATGACAAGAGAAGGAAAGACTTGGAATTTCAAGCGGGTGATCATGTATTTTTTAGAGTTACACCGGTGACCGGTGTGGAGAGAGCATTAAAGTCGAAGATGCTCACTCCTCGTTTTATTGGACCATATCAAATTTTGAAGAAGATTGGAAATGTGGCATATGGAGTGGCATTACTGCTGAATCTTTCAAATTTGCACGATGTGTTTCATGTGTCGCAACTTCGGAAGTATATTTCTGATTCTTTGCATGTAATTCATATGGATGATGTGCAAGTACGGGATAATCTCACGGTGGAGACTATGCCGATAAGGATTGAGGATCGCGAGACGGAGACTCTTAGAGTAAAAGAGATTGCTTTGAAGAAGGTATTTTGGTCGGGAGCTACCGGAGAGATTTTGACGTGGGAATTAGAAAGCAAGATGCGAGAGTCGTATCCTGAGTTATTTGACTGAGGTAATTTTCGAGGATGAAAATATTCTAAGTGGGGGAGAGGTGTAACGACCGTTTTTATTTCCATATTTTATTTAATTGTGTGATATGTGAATTAATTGTGAGTTATTTAATTAATTGTGAATTATGTGTTTAATATGTGTTTAAGTGATTTTGTGTTATTTATTGAGTATTATTAGTAAATAGCATAAGTTAGTAAGTGTTATGAGTTTTTGGGCCTAATTCGGTATTAGTAATTAAGAAGTGATAAATAGATCTCATTAGTAATTTGAGGTTTAGTGAGGGTTTAATAAAACAAGAGAATTGAGGGAAATTGGGAATTAGAGCTCATTTGGCAAAATTGTGAAAGAAGAGAGGAGAGAAGAGAAGAAGAGAAGTTAGGTCTTGATGATAGAGTTGGCTTCAATCCAAAACCTAAGGTAAGGGTGAGGTTCTTTCATGCTAAAGGGATGTATGATGATGTTTAAGGTGGGTTAGATTGTATGTAGGGTCCATGGATTGAATGTTGTAGAATATTAGGGTATTGTGATGAGATTGCATGAATTTTTGGTTGAAAACATGTTTTATTGATGATGAATGATGTTAGATGTTGTGATTATATGTGTTTAATTGCTGATTGGGATGAGTTTTGAGTGGTGGAAGTGTGGTTACACAGTGCTGTGTGGTTTTGTTATTTTTCTGCATAATCGCACGTCCGCTATGCGGCCCTAGCTCGCTAAGCGGATGCTGAGTGGAAATTGAAAAATGCGCGAGCCCGCTATACAAAGCTGGTCCGCTAAGCGGAGCTGTGGAAACTAAAAGTTTTTGGATTTAGTTGTGGGAAGCGCGCTTCAAGCTGGGTTGATGAAAATTGAATTTCATCAAGCGTGCTGGAGGGTCACTAAGCGGACTCTGTTGTGCAAAACTTGTTCAAACTTTGGAATGATGTATCTTTTGATCCGTAACTCCTTTTTAAGTGTCGTTTGAACCTCCGTGAAGCTTTAATTGATGTCTTTATAATGGATATGATTTGAAAACCTTTGGAAACCTTTTTTGAAGCTTTCTTTAAATGAAATTTTTTGATGTTGTGATTGTTATTGTGAAGTGATATATTGTTGTATGATGTTACAACATAGTGACGTGATTGGGAAGTGATGTATTGTTGTATGATGTTACAACATAGTGACGCGATTGTGAAGTGATGAATTACTGTAAAAGTAATGATGTTTAGTCGATGTTTGTGATGTGTTGTAAATGTTATGTTTGTGTGGATGTTGCATTCATTGAGTCACATCTATTGCATAAAGAGACGATGGCCTTAATGGAAAAAGCGACGATGGCCTTAATGGCAAATAGCGACGATGTGCCCAATGGCAATTTTGAGACGATGGGAGTTTTACTCCAAATGGTAACCCCATCGTCGCAAGTTCTGTACCACGACACGTATTTGTTATCATCCAACATCTTCATCAGTTGTTGCATCTCACTTCTATCTCCCTTAATCTCCTTATTATTGTGGTACCGAATATTATACACTTGCCTTATATTTGATACGTTGCCGTGATCCTTCTGTTTCAATGTGGCAAATATATTTTTCGGTTGGACAAGATTCAAGGACATGTCATTAATACATGTCTTCTCTTCCAGTTTGAGCCGACATACACTAGCCACCATGTAACCATAGATTTTAAATGGACACTCGCGTTTTCTAGTACCCGTGTCGTCTCTTTTAAACTTCCTTAGAGGAGGATGGTATTTCCCGCTTATTTCGCACAACATTGTTATGAAAGCGTTTCTTCTTGTCATATCATTATCCGATCTTCCTATTACCATACCAAAACTAATGTTAGTTGCATTCCTATGAATCCATGTGAGCATGCTTTCACGATCAGTAAACTCTTGTTTGCTATTAAAGTCATCGTTGATATCTACCGCCTTTACGACTAGCCCTTCAACATTTAGAGAAACATCGACTAAATGAACTAATTCTCTTGAGATATTATCGGGGAGAACCATACCTATTTGTAAACAATAACAAAAATAACACAAAATTACAAGACTGTTGAAAAAACAACACAAACATGTTCTGTAGATGCGCCTCCGGAACGTGTTCATCTTCAACACGTTTCGTAGATGTACCTACGGAAGCAACCTAACTTTTTTTTACAGAAATTTGATGCAAAATGTGAACAATGCGATGGATAAATATAATTATTTACCAGAAATTCAGTCTTCTCTTACTCCCTTTGATTTGTGTAGCAAGGAAAATCTGAGATCTAAGCCATTGGTTGACTCGACTCATTATTTCAGTGAAAGTCGCCACTGCGCTTTATTGTTTCCAAAGGAAATGGGAAAAGAGCGAAATAAACCCAAAGTTTGTTTTTAAAACAAAAAGAGATCTTAGGTACGGGTGTTGATTATACAAGGGGAAGGTTTTAAGAACCCCTCATATCTGTGGTACTCCACAAGAACCTTTTTGAAAATCTGTGTTTAAAAAGATATTGTGTGCGAAAAGAAAAGGTTTTGTTTGATTTTTTTTAAAATAAGCTCGATAAATCATTACATCTTGTGCCTACATATCTCCTCGGTGCAATGGAGAAGTCAGAGCTAATGTAGTTCCACTTAAAAGGGAAGATTTTTAAAAGGGATAAACACTTTATCAACGTAGGAGAGAATACTCAGCCATTGATCTTAAACATGAGAACATATGGATTCTTTGCATCACAAATGAAAGAAGGTCTCCAACTTGAATAAAATCAACAAGTATGCCACTAGCTCTCTCAAGTGGAAAAGATTCCATCATACCAATCAATATCAAAATCGTGGGGTATCGCAATTCACTACAACAATCGTGTCTAAACTTTGAAAGAAATGCCAACAAGGGCAAAAGATATTTTTAAGACAGATTTTTAAAAGAGTTTTGCAAACATAAGAAAGTTTTGGAAAAAGGGAGAAGATTTTGAAAATCTAAGAAGGGTGAAGAAGATGAAGGGACTATCCTAGAGCGTAAAATAAAAGCCAAGGAAAAAGAACGCTCTAACCGAAATAAGATGCCAACACTTGACATTAAGATTCAAGGTAGAATTCTCATTCTTTGGACTATCAACACTAAGCCAACACAATACCAATTGGGGATCCAGATGGACTTTATTATCCTTAGCACAACTTGCACCAAGCCTTTGGAATACATCATAAAATCTTGACGAAAATCGGGCAGAGTAACGGTTGTGTATATATCAATTCCTCATCACAACTCCAAGGACTTCCAGACAGAATAACAACAAAATAACAAGCGCCAGAGGTGCTAAGTCCAAAAGGTCCAGGTCTCCAAAATTCTCGGGATAGTAACCAATAGTCCATAGAGAGCCTTAAGTGTTTTTTATCGTTTTAAGTTATTTATTAATATTTTAGCACAAAAATAAAATATGGTCCAAATGGACAAAAGGAAAATGGCGGAAACATAAACAATACGTCCAAATGGACAAAGAGAAAATAGAGGAAACATAAACACGTCCAAATGGACAAAGGGAAAATAGCGGAAACATAAATACGTCCAAATGGACAAAAGGAAAATAGCGGAAACATAAACATAATGAATGATAAAATGAAGCATAAAGCAAGAAATACAAAATAACAATATAATAAAATGCGGAAATTAAAGTCAATTGTTAATTGTTAGTAACATGACCATCTTGAAACTTTTCAAGTATATCATCGATTTGTTTGTAATGAAGATCAATGGTGAGTGAATGATGATCTCGGGTTTAAATTTAATGAAAGTTCATCAGAAGCTTGATAAAATCATAGCGACTACACGATAAACTTCCATAAGTCTTAAACCAACCGCATACAATCTCTGCCATATTGTATCTTTTTCTGATTCGGGACAATGAATGTTGTGCTATGTTAAGCAGATCGCCAAGTAACTTATATAGAAGTTACCCTACAACGAGGCCGGTCAACAATTTTTGTGCTAATGCATGTGAGAGAAATGATATGTAGATCGTTCTCCGAAAGCAATACCGCTCGAAAAGAAAATAGGTAGTGGTCTCGTCTTCATCAAGAATTCAAAAGAATTCCAATGATATTGAAGAGTTTCATCGACCAAAATAAAAGAGAAGGAAAAGATGTAATCTCATTAAAGGTTCCTTCCATCTCCAAGTTCAATCACTTTGCGGATTCGGATTTTCATCCTATCAAAGCCCTAAGTACATTGAATTTGAAGAGGAATTAGACCACTAAACTTTTGATTCAATGAAAATATCAAAAGAATGGAGTAGGAGAAGAGTTAGAACCAAAAACAAGCTTAAAAAGACAAAAAAAAACCACATTCTGTCAGCAGGAAATCGATTTCATCAGGAGGGAAATTGATTTCCCTGCTGCAGTTTTAAAAAATACAGGGCACAAACAACAAGAAATCAATTCCAGCCTGAGGGAAATCGATTTCCCCTGTGCAATTTTCAGAAAAATCAGCTTCTAAAGGAGAAAAACTTGTTTAAGCATAAAACCAAACACCTTGTGATTTTGGATACAATGGTGCACGAAATTTCCATCAATTCACAATAAAATAACACCATAGATGTAGCACACATAATCATCAAAAGATCACATCATGAAGAATGAAATGGATCTAAAGATTTACCAATTCTTGCACAAACTTTGAATCTACTTCAAGAACACCCACCAAATGCCTTGATCTATCAACAATGGAAGAAGAAAATGTGTTTAGATGAAGGTTTAGCTCAAAGATTAGTGAGATTCAATGTGAATCTCACTAAATTTTTGTGAGAAAAGAGCTTTGAGTGATTTGGGAAAGAGTGGGAAGAGAAAATGCAAGAGTTTCTTTGGCTCTCCAAGCTTGATAAATGAAGAGGTAGAGGCTTCTATTTATAGAATTGGAAGTGAGGGTAGTGGCAAATTGGTAATTGTCCCTTGGAGATAAATTTGAATTTAATTGGTAAAAAATGGGATAAAAATGTGTTTAATGAGGGAAATTATGGTAATGAGGTGGAAATTGGTGGGAAATAAAAATGATCAAGTAAATTGGTGCTAACAATCAAACAGTGCACATGTCATCAAATGAGGGTGTATGGTAGGATTTAATCATGATTAAGCATGGAATTATGAGATCAAGAATATTCTCCAAAAAAATGGTACCAAAGATCACTAAGCTTGAGAATTCTTCATTTTTGGCCAAACTTGCTGCATGAAATTGATTTACCCTAGAGAGAAATCGATTTCCTGTGTGAAACAGTGAGGATCTGGCGTAAAATGCTTCATGGAAATCGATTTACCCATGAGGGAAATCGATTTCACCCTATTCAGAATGGGATCTTGGTGAAAATTGCAGTAGGGAAATTGATTTACCCATGAGGGAAATCGATTTCATCTGGCAGAAATGTGGAAAATGCCTTGTTTAAAGGATGCTTTGGCTTGGTACCTACAAAACACAAACCTACAAAAGGAACAAAGCAATAGTTTTGGTATTTTGGTTAGTATGACATATATACAAGTTGAACAAACATTGGTGCTTGATGGTTCCCCTCAGAGATGAAGTGAGCATAACACCAAGAACAGAGCTTTAGGATGAGGCTCTTGATCAATGATTGAGATGCAAATGATGTATGATCTTAAGGTCAAAATTTGGGGTATGAAAGATGCCCATATTTAAGTTTCTTCTATCTGGAGACACGATGATTGGAAATCTTCATTTCGACGCGATCGAAGAGACTTAAATATAAAACACACAATTTTTTAACCTAAGATATGATGCAATGTTAATGAATGCACAAAATATGAGAAACATATCATCACACGGGAGAAGAAAGAACTCCATTGGGGAAAACAAATGTCTTGTGGGAAGAACTCCACTGGGGAAAACAAGACTTTATTGGGGAACCGAGACTTTGCTGGGAAAGGAAACTTCACTGGGGGAAATATTTCGCACTAGAGAGGTTAAAGCATCATCTTCCACTAGGGATGATAGAATACACCAACTTTTACTGAAGGTAAACTACCGACTTTTACTGAAGGTAGGAAAAGAATTACCGACTCAATAGTTGACGGTAAACTACCAACTCAATATGTCAAGGTAGAAAGAGATTTAGGGTTATCGCCTCAAATTTGACGATAAGCTACCAACTCAATAGGTGAAGGTAGAAGAAAATTTAATTACCGCCTCAATAGTTGACGTATATACAAGTTAAACAAACATTGGTGGTTGATGGTTCCCCTCAAAGATGAAGTGAGCATAACACCAAGAACAGAGCTTTAGGATGAGGCTCTTGATCAATGATTGAGATGCAAATGATGTATGATCTTAGGGTCAAAAATTGGGGTATGACAATTTGTTGCACCAAAAAGTTAGAGTTTTGGAGTGGAAAATGATATTGATGAAGTAGGATTTTTTAGGGTGGTGAGAGTGAGTGTTGAAGAAGAAATGTAACAATGGGGAAGTGATCATGCTGGTTCAAACTATATCAGATGCTTCCATAGGTACATCTACAAAATATTCTGGCACTAAGTCATTTCGTATATGTACCTACGGAACAATTCCTGAACTGAATTTATTTATATTTTTTTGCCACCATACACTAGTTTAAAATGCTTCCAAAGATACACCTACAAAAAAAACTAAATTTATATTTAAAAGAATGTGTATCCAGATATACATCTACGGAAGTAGAGGACATAATTAAAATTTTGTCAGGTGGCTAGGAGATTCAAGGGGTGGATTGAGATTTTCTCTTAAATCTACCATATAAGAACTATAATGGCTCTGAAAAAACCCATCTTACCCTTGCCTCTTTAATTTCTATGTTATCACTTTTCAATCAAAACATGTCTTTTTCTACCCTTATGATAACTATCCATTGGGGCTGGTGTGAAAGAGGAGGTACGTGTCCAACGTGATATAGAGCGTTGCACCTTGCCTACAAAGTATTCGATGAAAGTTTCATACCAATGATTTTCTAAGTTTTTGGTTTCAGATGTGTGGTTGTTGATATTTTATTGTTATGGTGTCTCAGAATATTGCTGGAAAACACATCGATACAGTTTTCATCATCGATAAGGTTCCTCATTTCAAAACTTAAACCCTTTTATTTGTGTCAAAACTAACTTATTATTTTAAATTTCATTTTTTAGTAAATATTTAGTAATATTTTGAATTTATTGAAAATAAAAGTGTATTGATTCTGTAAAAGCTTATTGGTAAAAGCTTCATTGTACAGATACAATCCAATACCAACTTTTTTGCTTGGTGTTGTGTTCTATGTTCGTAAATCTACAAAGTTAATATATATTTTTATAAATACTATATGTTTCACAATATAGACAAGCTATCATCGGCACTCCGCCTTGCTACATCTGTTGTTGTTATTGTTGGCGCTGTAGCCACTGGGTTCAGTCTTGATTCCAAGTTCGGTGGAGTCGAAATGCAGCTTTGAAGGATTTGATGTATTCATTTTTTATAAACTAATGTTTTGTTAGACATTGTTGGTATAAACTAATATTTTTATAAACTAATGCTTTGAAAGAGAGTAAAGTTTGTTCAGCACGACTATTTAGAAATCTATGGTGGAAAATTCTTTATAAGGGATGAAAATCATTTTTGTAAGGGATGAAAATCGATGCATTAAGGCATGGCAATATTTAAGCATTTTGCTTTTGGTTTGTTGAATTTACTATTTGGTAACATAGATTGGATTGAAGAGATTCTAGGTAGCAGGTGTTGATTCAACTCACGTTCAATCAATTTTGATGAAACATGTCTTGACGATTTAGTTTATGTTATATGGATTTTTGAGATTCCAAATTTAGGCATTAACTATGCAGATTATCTCAATGATAATTCTCTCAATCTTACAATATTATAGATTAATAAAATGTTGGAGTATTGAGGGAAGAGGTTGCAAATGGAGCCATTGAAATTCAGCGGTGGTGCTTATCCGTCGAGTGAGGAGTTTGAATCTCTGGAATTTTGAAAAGTGGTGTACAATGGAGTTTTTTATGATAAAAAATCAATCTATATGGGGCCACGTTCAATAAGCATTTCAAGAGTTACTAAAAATGGTTACTTCGTTATAACACCTCTTATGCCAGTTCATAATTATCCTGATAGGTAAATTGTAATTATTTAGAGCTTAAAATGGTTACTTTGTTATAATACCTCTTATGCCAATTCATTAGAAATTTTATTATTTTATACTTTACATATGATGAATGTTTTAAACACATGAGTCGATTGGAGCAAGATCAAGGCATAAGTCACGACCAATGCCAGAAAAAGCGCA
The DNA here is from genome assembly GCF_029867415.1 of Vicia villosa. Taxonomy (NCBI): domain Eukaryota; kingdom Viridiplantae; phylum Streptophyta; class Magnoliopsida; order Fabales; family Fabaceae; genus Vicia; species Vicia villosa. The sequence goes on along the minus strand of NW_026705830.1, from coordinate 270,946 downwards.
AATAACAAGAACATCTTTTTCGGAAAGACTGTGCAATTCGATACCACGAAGAATCGGTTTATGGCTGCTGGTGTAGACAACCAAATTAAGTGTTGGGATGTGGATAGTAACAATGTTCTTACTGAAATAAACGCTGACTTTCGATATTCAGATACATTTTTTGTGAAAACTATTTGACATTGTTGGTACCTTGAATAATGTATCCGTCATGTTGAAGGAACAATGGGCTATGCTGCATATATCATGTTGTATAACAAAAGCTGCATATACAACATGATTTTTGTTTAGCTTCAGTTTTAATATTACTTGAAAACAAAACACTTAGCATGATTTTTGTTTAGCTTCAGTTTTAATATTACTTGAAAACAACAGTTGATTTACTGGGTCATGAAACAAAACATTTAGCATGCAATGGGGTCCATAGTGCGACACTAAACACTTCTCACTAATTTGCAATAGCAACAACCATGCAATAGGGTCTATACCGTTGATTTACTTGGTTATCAATAATTTATCTGAGAATATGAAACACTGTGTCATATCAAATGTGATCATTGAACTATTATAAATCTCTGCAGCTGGAAACATTTCTATTCTCAAATGACTTTAGTGATACTAAAACAAATATGTTGTTGAGTGCTAATCCAAGACATAATTATAATGACTCATTAAACTGCAACATATTTGACAAACACAAACTATTTGAGGATAATTTAATAAACAATAAAGTTTATCCACCGAAAAGACATTGAAACAAATGGTAGTCACGTTTAATGAATTTTATTTTATAATTATTTTAAATTTATTTTGTAATAACTTTTAAGATGAATAATTTAAATATATATTATTAGTCTTTCTTTTAAAAATTAAAAAATTGATAAACTACTTTCATAAAACAATTTTGATTTAATTAACTTATATATTTATCTTTGACTATTTTTTTAATTTTTTTACAATTATTTTTAAATATTTCCTGGTGACAATTCTGCAATCAAATGTATTCATAGTTTCGGACGCAAGGGTAACACATCAGTTCCGTGTGAATGCACGGGTAACCAGATCAAAATCTTTGTGAACGCACGGGTAATAAGGCCAAATTTCATGTGAACGCACGGGTAACATAGTAATATTCGTGTGGACGCACAAATTATTACATTAACTACGCATTCTCTTTTTGAACTTTTATGTAAAATTATGTTTCTACTGATTTTCGACTAATTCTAATTTTGAATATTTATTTGTCTAATTTAATAAACTTTATAAACTTTTTTTATTATTACAACTCTATCAACCTTAAATAAAAAAAAATCTTCTATTTTTAAAAGTTTATCTTAACAATTATTTTTAGTAACTTATACAATTATCTTCCAATTTATTTTTTATTTTTTCTAATAATATTTTGATTTTTTTTTAATTTGTTTGAATTCTCATAATAAATTGGTGACAATTCTGCGGTCTACAGCAATACCCTTGTGTCCGCACGGGTATCCCGCTAATTATTTTAAACTTCAATGCACAAGAAATTAATAATTAATAAATATACTAAACTTTAAAATTCATTAAATAACTTTATACTAAACTTTAAAATTCATTAAATAACTTTAAGTTAGTACGCCAACTTATTAAATAGAAATAAAAAACTAATACCTTACTAAATTTCTAACCAACAATATAATTGCTCACTACAATCGGCAACGCAAAACTCCGGGCGGTACCGGCAATGCGCAACTCCCAAGCACGCTGTTGCCAATTTCAGTAAACATATATCATCCCCTACAATCTTTTATATATTAAATCAGTCAAACCATAAATATCTTTTGCTTTGATTAAATATTGAAAGCAATAATAATATTTTTCATTTCTCTAAAGGACCATTGTAATCTCTTCCATCAATCAATTTAAACATAAAAGATCATTCAAAAATCGGATTAGGATTTCCTTGCTATGCAATTACAAATCTCAAATTAATGGTCAACATCATTTAACATTAATATACAATGTAATTTGAACCATCTAATCTCAAATCAATGATCATAACTGTGATCATTTATTGCAGAGAATCCGCATCTAGAAGAATAATTATCAAATTAATTTTCAATTAACTAAACCAATTTTTGAAAAATTTCAAAATTAAAAGTTTCATAGTTCATAAGGTATAACTTTTCATATTTTAACTTGCTTTTGAGTTAATATTTTTGAGCATTTCACAGAAGTTGTTTGTATGGGGTAACTATTGGTATTTGTAAAATTGTAACACCTTGAAGCTCTTGAAGCTAGTAGGCAGCAATCATTGAACATTTGAGTTCATTAAGATTGCAGTACAAGAATTCTGCGTGAATCCCACAACACTCTCATGGAACCCAACTTTCTTTCAGCCTCTGCAAATGAAGTACCAGTAGCTTCTGATGTGAAGGGTAACTTCATCCCTTTATCGGCATGTAGCTCGTAAACATCCATAACATAGGCTCCTAATTCCTCCAAGCTCTTCCCATACCACTTGCCATTCATCTGAACTACCTTTCCTTTGCCAATTTCCTCTCCTCGCGAGTTTACAAGCACGGCACTCTGACCAACATTGCAACAGACGACTTCTAGGGGACCTGCATCAAGAAATTCAACAATTTAAGGTTCGGAATTATCACCAGAAGTTGTTATTCTTATGAGATTGAGATCTTTTCTTGCTCACAAAGATTGTCATGTAAGTCAGAGGGCACTCTTACTGGCCCTTTTTGCTTATCTGGCACTGGATTATCTTTGGATGTGCGGGCCCGCTTAGCTTTCCGATTGTTTAACCTGATAGCAAACATGAAATTCAACAACTAATCAAATTGGCTATAAAATTAATTGACATATCAATGTTCAGAAGCGCAAATGAATATTTAATGTGAGGAATGAGGGTGTAGTCTCACCAATTTTTAAGCTGAGAGGGTGTAATTTCAGAACCCTGGAAAACATAAAGCCAGAATGTCTTAGAGAAGAAAATGAGTCGAAATATTAAATTTCGGTTTAGCTGAATTTACATACAAGGTGACTTAATTTTTCAGCCCATGATTGAAGAGAAGCTGCATTTCGCTGCATTTCTGGCTCATCCAAGAGTGCCCTCTCCATCAATTCCACCATTTTCTCATTCATTATAGTCCGCTTTCGCTTTCTTTTTTGTAGAGGTTCATTCTTTTCATCCTCGGGCTCATCCAAGAGTGCACTATCCATCATTTCCGCCATGTTATCATTCATTACAATCCGCTTTCGCTTTCTTCTTTGTAGAGATTCAACCTTTTCATCCTCTGGAGTTTCATCAACTACAACCTTTCTAAGATGCTCAATTGATTTTGCAAAACTATTATCTGAACCACTTGTTTCAGCGTTCTGAGAATCCTTGTCTGTATCTCTTGCTCCTGTTAACACAGTCTTACTAGCCATACTTTTACCTCCTACCTGATGTAGCCTATTTAAGTCCTTGCTTATATTTGTGTTTTCAACTCTAATATTATGCTGATCTATGCTTGGAAATGCAGAATTCTCGGACATTCCCTCTTTCAAGTTACCAACTTTCTTATCAAGTTCAGCAGGTTCTTTTACTTGTATATGCAACGGATGGATCCCTATACACTGAGCCTCCTACAGGGAATCAAACTTTCTGGTTCAAGCCATTAAGTAGATGGCAAGCAAAAAGCATAAAATTAAAGTAACCAGAAAAGCTAGTTTTGTAAAGTTTAGTTAGGCTCAATCCAAATTTCACAAAAAAAAACTGATCCCATGATAACGGTTTCTCAAATTTTCTATCCTGAATTTCTCCAGCATAACAGAAGCAAAGTTTTTAAAAGAAAACAGCCTAGAAACAAATGACGTAACAGCTTGGATTCAAAGAAAAAGATTTACTTGAACATGGTTTTCCCCAGAGCCAGAAGAAGTAAATTGTGTTTGCATTTCGCGAAAAAATACCCTGCAAACAAATTTAAAATATATAAGTTTCTACATGATAGTACAAATATATAAAAACTAATATTACAACCAATAGGAAAGAATGTGTTAGACATGGTTCTTTTAGCAACAACAAAACAACACTCACGCCTTACTTCGCTAAGTAGAGTCAGCTACTTGAATCAATTTACGCCTTCTACGTATAAATAGATGGCAGTACTTAATTGCCATAAAAAAAATTAAAACAACATTGCTTTTTTATATCAAAATCAACTAATACCTAACCTATAAATAAATAAATAAATGAGGCCCTAGGCGGAGCCTTTTTGGCTTACCCCTAAAGCCGGGTCTGACATGCCGAAACCACCTCAGCCTATTTTCCATCATCTTTTCTACTATATGTGTGTTAGTTATAGGCAGTTTATTTTATTATTATTAAATGTTGTGTATGCAGTAACTGTTATGGGACTGTTTTAGGCAATCAGAATTATAAATATAGGGCGAAAGAGGAAATGGAAGGTATTATGATAGGAATCAATTTAGTATCTAAGAAGAAAACAAGGAAAATAGTAATAGCTAAGCAAAATAATCTGTTTGTATTCAAATAACAGCTAGAGTTCAAATGGGATCTAGCTTCGGAAACTTACAACAGATTAGGGCAAAAAGAAAAATGCAGAAAGGAAGAAATAGAGAGGCTCTTCGAGAGGCCTTACTCTCCTAAGGTGGAAAATCCACTACACAGTACTAGTCTGCCTCCACTACTGCCAGAGGCACTCCTTTTATTCTGAATCCTAGGACAAGGCACCTATCAGAGGCTGCCAGCTGTCTAACAGTTGTGACAGCCCATGTGCACTCTAAAAGCACTAACTGTCCTACACTCTTTCTTTCTCTTTTTGTCTTTTTCTTACATAGAATTTGCCATATCTACCAATTCCATCCCCTTGTAGACTATCCTTGACCTTAAGGATAAAGTCTGGAAATTCTTCCTTCAACTTACAAGCTACTTCCCAAGAGTTTTCAAAATCTGGGAGATTCTCCCATTTCACCAACACTTCCTTCTCCCCTTGTTCATTCATCCTCTCATCAATTACCTTCTCAAGCAAGGGCTCAAGTTGCCAGTCTTCATTCATACAAGAGGGCAGAGGCTGTGACACCGTAGATGGGGCTACTGCCTACTTCAGCAAGGAAACATGGAAAACAGGATGTACTTTGGTGTCTTCAGGTAGCTTGAGCTTGTAAGCTACATCACCTACCTTCTTGATGATCTCATATGGGCCATAGTACCTTGGACTCAACTTTTGATTGATTCTCTTAGCCAACTTCTTCATCTTATAAGGTTGAATTTTCAAGAATACCATGTCTCCCTCCTCAGACTCAACCTCCCTTCTATGCTTGTTGGTTTGGGCTCTCATAACATCCTGGGCTCTGCACAACTGCTCCTTCAATTCCTTGATCATAGTATTCCTTTCAGCTGTGAGTCTGTTCACCTCATCCACAGCTGAAGGTGGGGTATCACCTTTGATCAATACAGGTGGGGGTCTTCCATATAAAGCTTCAAAAGGAGTAATCTTAAGTGAAGCATGATAGTTGGTATTGTACCAATATTATGCCTATACCAACCACCTTGGCCATTGCTTAGGTTTCTGTCCTATTACACATCTCAAATAACTCTCCAAACACCTATTAACCACCTCTGTTTGGCCATCAGACTGTGGATGGTAGGCACTGCTGTATTTCAGGTGTGTACCAGCTTGCTTAAACAACTCTGACCAAAATTGACTTAGGAAAATCTGGTCCCTATCTGAAACAATTGAGGTTGGAAACCCATGGAGCCTTACCACTTCCTGGATAAAAACTTCAGCAATGCTTTTAGCAGTGTAAGGATGACTAATAGGGAAAAAATGAGCATACTTAGTTAGCCTATCCACTACTACCATCACAGTGTCAACTCCTTGTACCTTTGGCAGCCTACCAATAAAATCCATGGAAATATCACTCCAAGTTTGAGTTGGAATAGGCAAAGGTTGCAGCAATCCTCCTAGAGATAGAGTTTGATATTTGTTCCTTTGACTAACCTCACAGGATTGAACATAAGCTTGTATCTGCCTTCTCATCCCCTCCCAATACACAAAACTAGCAATCCTCTTATAGGTCCTCATATGACCAGAATGTCCTCCCACAGCTGTGTCATGAAACTCCTTAAGGATCCAAGAAATCCTGGGAGAATTTCTTGGGATCACTATCCTGCCATCATGAAACAACCTACCTCCTTTCAATTGGAAACCTTTCTGGCTATGAGGATCAGTTATCAACTGCTACACTATCTCCTTCAACCTCACATCTTTCTGAATCTCTTCCTCTAATCCTTCCCACACTTCACTTTGCACTGTTGTGATGTGCCTAAATTGCATCTGCCTGGATAGTGAATCTGCAGCATTGTTCTCTTTTCCAGGTTTATATTTGACTTCAAAGTCATAACCTAGCAATTTTGATAACCATTTTTGCTGCTCCTCCCCCATGATCCTCTGCTCAGTGATGTATTTTAAACTTTTCTGGTCAGTATAGATCTTGAAATGTCTTCCAAGCAAATAAGGTCTCCATTTCTGTATGGCAATCCAATAGCCATCAATTCCCTTTCATAAACTGACTTACCCTGGGCTCTGTCAGATAAGGTTTGGCTCATATAAGTGATAGGTTTCCCCTTTTGCATTAGCACAGCCCCAATACCCTTGCCAGATGCATCTGTTTCTATCACAAATACTTCTTCAAAGTCAGGCATAGCCAACACTGGCACAGTAGTCATGGCCTTCTTTAACTCTTCAAAAGCTGCTTGTGCTTAAAGACTCCAAACAAAATTGTCCTTCTTTAACAACTGAGTCAAGGGCCAAGCAATCTTGCTATAGTTCTTAACAAACTTCCTGTAGTAGCCAGTCAACCCAAGGAATCCTATTGACTCTTTTAAATTCTTAGGAATTGGCCATTTCACCATATCCTGCACCTTCTTAGGATCAGCAGCTACTCCTCTACCAGAGATTAGATGTCCCAAATACTCAACCTGATCCTGCCCAAATGAGCATTTCTTCCTATTGGCAAACAACTTGTGGTTCCTCAACACTTCAAGAACCACTGATAAATGCTCCTTATGTTCATCCTTGCTCCTGCTGTAGATCAGGATATCATCAAAGAAAACTAGACAGAATTTTCTCAAATATGGCATGAGCACTTCATTCATGAGGGATTGAAAAGTAGATGGTGCATTTGATAATCCAAAAGGCATCACAAGGTACTCATAATGCCCTTCATGAGTCCTGAAAGCTGTTTTTGGAATGTCTTCACCTCTCATCCTTATTTGGTGGTAGCCTGATTTCAAATCTAGCTTTGAAAAAATGGTGGCACCTCCCAACTCATCTAACAGTTCTTCAATAATAGGTATGGGAAATTTGTTAGGGATAGTTATCTTGTTTAGAGCTCTATAGTCAGTGCAAAACCTCCATCCTCCATCCTTTTTTTTCACTAATAACACAGGGCTTGAGAAAGGACTAGTGTTATGCCTAATAATCCCAGCTTGCAGCATTTCTCCCACAATTTTCTCAATCTCATTTTTCTGGTAGAAAGGATATCTATAGGGCCTGAGATTGGGTATAGCAGCACCAGGTTTAAGAGTGATGGCATGATCATGCTCCCTCATTGGTGGCAGCCCAGGAAGAAGGTGGAATACTTCTTCAAACTCTGCCAAAAGTCCCTTCCATTCTTCATTCTCCACTGTCACATCTCTTGCTCCAGCCTGTACAACCTCCACTAGTATACCTCTCCCTTCATCATTCAAAGCCTTCATCATCTCCTTCATAGAAGCCTGTTTGGTACTTAACACATGATCACCAAATATCCAATGCTCAACTCCCTCCTGCTTCCATTTCAACATCAGCACACCAAAATTTGCTTCAATGTTCCCCAAACTAGCCAACCAATCCAACCCTAACACCAGTTCAGCTCCTCCCAACTCCATTAGGAAAAAATGTTGATTGTAATCAACCCCTTGCACATTAAATCCTAACCCTTCATAGATGCCTTGATGCTTAACCCTTTCTCCATTCCCCATCTCTATCACATAGGGTGAAGTCTCCTTTAGGGGTAAGCCCAGTTGTGCTACTAACCTTGCATCAATGAAATTGCTGGATGCACCTGAATCAATTAAGGTAATGAGTTTCTGCCCTTGTATAGTTGCCCATACCTTGAAAGCTCTATTTGAAGTGTAGCCCTGTTTACTCTGCAGTGACAAATGCAATGTTTTGAATTCCGTCACTTCTTCTACTATCTCCTCAGTTTGAGTGCTAATTCCACAGTATTCTTCCTCTTCATCACTACTGATTTCACATAGTTTAAAACTCATATGCTTAAACTTGCATATGTGTTCTCTACTCCATTTGTCACCACACTTAAAACACAGCCCTTTCTTGCTCCTCTCTTCCAACTTAGCAGGGTTCAACCTCCTCCCCTTGTATTTTTCTCCCCCACTGTCTTTCTCTCCTTCCTTCTTAGCACCTCCATCTCCTAACTCTCTGCTCTTTATCAGTCCTCCTTTATCTTTCCAGGAACTACTTTTCTTCCGGCATACTTCATTCTTCTCCTCAATCAGCAGAGCTCTATCCATGAGGTAGATAAACCTTGACTCTCATAGAGTTTAGTTCAGCTTGAATCTCCTTCTTCAATCCATTCAAGATGGAATCTAGCATTATCCTTTCCTCCCTCCTTAAAGGAGCTACCAACCTCTCAAACTTCTCCATATACTCCACCACAGTGCCTCTTTGTTTCAAACTCACTAATGGGCCCATGGGGTTTTGCAGCATACCTGGTTGGAACCTTCTCATCACAGCCATTTTGAATTCATCCCAAGTTCTTAATGGTGCTTGTTCTTCCCACCATTGGTACCAGTTCAAAGCTTTCTCCTCCAAAGCCAACACTACTGCATCTAACTTATCACGCATGTGTATCCCATTTAGTTGGAAATATCTCTCTACACGCACCAGCCACCCAAACGCATCTTCTCCTTTAAAGATTGGAATCTCCAATCTTCTTCTGTTTACCAGAAATCTTGAGCCATTTCCCCCACCATAGCAACGATTTCTCTGGCGAGAATCGTGTGACACCATGCTCCTTTCGCTTCCTTCTCCATCTTCATACTCTTCTTCATTCTCATATCTTGAACGATGCCTGCTAGGTCGTTCTTGAATCAGTTATCTTATTTGTTCTATCGTGACTTGAGGCTTCTCTTGTTGCTCCAAAACCAACTGCCTGATTTGTTCTACAGTACCTTCAATCTGGTTCATTCTTTGCTCCACCATGTCCACTCTATTTTCCATGTTACTTCTCGTGTAAACCATCCAACATAGAAAATAACCAAGGCTCTAGATACCAAATTGATAGAAATCAACTTAGTATCTGAGAAGAAAACAAGGAAAATAGTAATAGCTAAGCAAAATAATTTGTTTGTATTCAAATAACAGCTAGAGTTCTGATAGAGCAGAGATATAATGTTTAATAATATTGAAATATTCAATAGAAAGGTAACACCAGAGCAAAGCTCCTCAGTGACAAATTCACTGCCAAACCCTAAGGGTGATCAAAATAATAGTCTGCCGTCAAATTCACTTACAATCCTATTTATTAGGGAATATGCTAACTAACTGCCAGCTAGGCAGTGATACCTATTTCATGTTTTCTTTCTTTTTCTTTCTTACATAAACTCTCCATTCTTTGGGCCTAACATTATTCACGCCCACTAACACCTCCCCTTCATTATCAATGGACTCAGCCTCCTTCCTATCATCACCCCCTCCTTCAACACTAGCCTTGTCCTCAAGGCTAAGATCTGGAAATTGACTCTTCAACAGGAGCTCTTCTTCCCAAGTAGCATCACCAACATCCATACCTTCCCACTGGATGAGCCATTCCCTCTTGTGTTGACCCTGCTCCCATCTATCCCTCCAAGACAGTACCCTAGCCGGAATGATGGCTCTCTTGTCTGTTTCTAAACTGGCTGGTAACTCTGGAATAGCAGTGTAATTACCGACTGCTTTCTTCAGCTGAGAGACATGGAAGATAGGATGAATCTTGGAAGATACCGGTAATTGCAGTTTGTATGCAACCTGTCCAATCTTCTGAATAATTTGGAACGGCCCAAAAAAACGAGGAGAAAGCTTTTGGTGGATTCTACGAACCACAGAATGCTGCCGGTGAGGACGCAACTTCAAAAATACCCAGTCCCCAATATCGAAATGAACTGCCCTCCTTTTTTTGTCAGCAAAATGCTTCATTTGTTCTTGAGCATTTTGTAAATTGAACTTCAGCTGACGTAATGCTTCGTCCCTGTCTCGCAACTCCTGTGCAACAGCTTCAACACGAGTCTCACCCTCCAAATAATGCACCAACACCGGAGGTTTCCGACCGTATACCACTTCAAAGGGTGTGAAACCTGTTGACACGTGAAAAGTGGTATTGTACCACAGTTCTGCCCAAGGTATCCAGTGTGCCCAAGACTTGGGTTGGTCTGAAATAAAGCAACGTAAATAGGCCTCTAGGCATCTATTTACCACTTCTGTCTGCCCATCTGTTTGAGGATGGTAAGCTGATGACATTTTCAGCACCGTACCCAACAACTTAAACAATTCTTTCCAAAATATACTAACAAACAAGGGATCACGGTCGCTAAGGATTGATTCAGGAATACCATGGAGTCGCACCACTTCTTTCACAAAAATTGCAGCAATCGAACGGGCCGTAAACGGATGTTTAAGAGGAATAAAATGACTATATTTTGATAGACGATCAACTACCACCAAAATAGCTTCGAAGCCATTACTCTTCGGTAAGTTCGTAATAAAATCCATGGATATTTCACTCCATATTAACACTGGAATGGGCAAGGGTTGTAACAAGCCACTAGGTGTGGTTGCTGCATATTTCTGCCTTTGACAAGTGTCACACGCCTTCACAAAATCCTGCACGCGTTTCATCATTCCTGGCCAGTACAGGGTCCCGGCCATTCTTCTATAGGTGCGTAGATATCCGGAATGTCCCCCACTTGGGGAGGAATGAAAGTCTTTCAGCAAATCCTCAATGATTGGAGACTGTGCTGGAATCACAAGTCTGTCTTTGTAGAACAGAATTCCCCCTTTGAGAGTAAAACCTGGCTTAGCATTAGGATCTGATTGAATGGCCTCTACAATCCGTTTGAGCACTGGATCATTCAGCACCTCTTGTTGCAACTGCCCTCCTTGTTTCCATATCGGATAAGACACGAGGTTGTTTACTTCGACATCTTCATGTTGTCTGGATAAGGCATCGGCAACCTTATTCTCCACCCCTACTTTATAAAAAACCTCAAAGTTGAAGCCTAATAATTTAGCAATCCATTCCTGCTGATTAACCGTAGTAATACGTTGCTGGAGCAAATGTCTTAGACTTTTCTGATCTGAATAAACAACAAACTTCCTACCTAATAGGTAATGTCTCCAATGTTGAATAGCTAAAACTAGTGCCATTAATTCTTTATCATAAGCTGACTTAGATAATTTAGAGGGAGTAAAAGCCTTGCTAAAATAAGCGATAGGGTGTTTCAACTGCATTAACACCGCACCAACCCCTTTTCCTGAGGCATCACATTCAATTTCGAAGGGCAAGTTGAAATTCGGTAGAGCCAAAACAGGAGCAGAGGTCACAGCATGTTTTAACTTCTCAAATGCTTCCTTGGCCCTTGCATTCCAATGAAATCCATCCTTTTTAGTCAACTCTGTTAAGGGTCTCGCAATGTTGCCATAATTTGCAATGAATTTTCGATAGTAACCGGTCAACCCCAAAAACCCACGCACTCCTTTCACAGTTGTTGGTACAGGCCAATTCAACACACTAGTAACCTTGGTAGGATCCACAGTCACCCCTTCTTTAGAAATGACATGGCCTAGATATGCCACCTGTTGTTGACCAAAAGCACACTTGCTTTTATTAGCCACAAACTGATTTTGATGCAGCAGCTGTAATACCACCTCTAAATGCTTCATATGCGTGCTCCAGCTATCACTATACACTAAGATATCGTCGAAGAACACAAGAACAAATTTTCTTAGATACGGTTTAAAAACTTCATTCATGACAGATTGGAATGTTGCAGGGGCATTGACGAGACCGAAAGGCATGACCATGAACTCATAATGGCCTTCATGAGTCCGAAAAGCAGTTTTGTGAACATCCTCTTCCTTCATTCGGATTTGGTGATAACCGGATTTTAAATCCAATTTAGAAAAGTAGCTAGAACCATGCAACTCGTCAAGTAATTCATCAACAACCGGAATGGGATATTTATCTTGCACAGTGACCTTGTTCAATGCTCGATAATCTACACACATGCGCCAAGAGTGATCCTTTTTTTTAACTAAGATGACAGGACTAGAGAAAGCACTTGTGCTATTACGGATCACACCCTGTTGAAGCAAATTCTGGATTTGTCTTTCAATCTCATCTTTATGATGATGAGGATACCTGTATGGTCTCACACTCACTGGACCTGCCCCTTGGAGTAATACAATAGCATGGCTAGTATTTCTAGTAGGAGGAAGACCACTAATGTCACAAAAAACTCCAGGAAATTTGTCCAGTACCCCTTGTAGTTCACTATGTAGCACAGGAGCATCACTTTGGGTCTGAACCTCACTAATTGTCAAGTTTGACCAGTATCTAGCCTCACTTGCACTGTCATAGTGTAGCATGCTTTGGAAGGTGGCCACTTGCTCTTCCTCTGATTGGCCAATCAGTTTCACTTGCTGTTCCTGATAAGTAAACACCATGGACATCTCCTTCCAATCCATCGTCACCTTGCCAAGAGTTTCGAGCCAAACTACACCCATGATTAAATCCACACCCCCTAACTCCAATATATAAGCATCAAAAGTGGTCAGCATCTCTCCTAACCGAATAGAAATTCCATTACATTTTCCCATTGTCAAAATACGATGGCCGTCACCCAATTTGACTCCTAAAGGGTGGGAAGGAACCAAAGGTAACCCCAAAGCTGCCACCACCTTAGGAGATATGAAATTGTGAGTTGCACCACTGTCAATTAGAACCAAAATCGTAGCACCCTGTAAACAACCCTCCAACTTCATAGTACGCACCTGTTTTTGAGATGCAGAGACCCCAAACACTCCCATGGGTTTGCATTCCAGAACCTCATCCTCTTTTTCATCTTCCAAATAAGCATCCAACACGACAATCTCCCCCTCCTCATTGACGGTTTCATCATCTCCCAAAATGATAACCCGGAGTTGTTTCGAAGCACATTGATGAAGAGGATCCCACCGTTCGTTGCAGCGAAAACACAACCCTTTTGCACGCCGTTCACTGACCTCCGCCGCTGGTAAATGACGGACACCGCGAGGGTTACGGCGAGTACTATCCCCAGAAATATTGCGAGATGCATTAGAGGACAGAGAGGGTTTGTTTGACCCGGTTGAGATAGTGGACCCCGAAACCGCACGAGGTTGACCCGAATTAAGCCCAGATGGGTTAGAGTTAAGAGACCCGGTACCAACCCCTTCACGTTGGGTCCAAATTTGTTTGGAAGGACGAACCCAAGGAGAATAACCCGATTTAAAACGTGACCCGGAGCCATGACCCGACACCTCGGCAAATTCACGCTCGACGTCACGTGCCAGTTGCATTGCAAGATAACGGTTTCGAGGTTGGAAGGTACGAACGCGAGAACGAATATCGTGGCGTAAACCACCAATAAAGTAGCCGAGAAATTGTTGTTCAGGCAACCGGCCGCACTGAGAAGAGTACAATTCAAATTCGGCAACATAATCCTCAACAGATCCCGTTTGCTTCAACTCCTTGAGCTCTTCAAACGGATTTTCCAAGCGACCACCTCCGAAACGAACCATCATTGCCGCCGTTAAATTCTCCCACGACAGATCCTCCGTCGAATCACGCCAAAGATTAAACCAATGGATCGTTGGGCCTTCCATGCTCAGTTTCGTCAATTGAATACGAACCTCTGCTGATATGTTTTGAACCTCGAAATAAGTTTCAGCACGCGTAATCCATGCCACTGGATCCTCACCAGTGAAAGCAGGTAATTCCACCTTCTTTGCTGCTAAGCGAAATTCATCCAACGGCGACGTCACCGTTGTTCCGCTACCGAGAGGGGTTTCTCGATTCGCTAAAGCACGCTGAATTTCCTCTGCGATCACAGCACGCAAACCAGACACACCTTCCTCAATATTGCTCATACGTTCCTCCAAAGCAGTGAGTCTTTCAGTCATTCTGGTGTTCATGAACTAAGTAGGTCGGACCAATTGATAGAGCAGAGATATAATGTTTAATAATATTGAAATATTCAATAGAAAGGTAACACCAGAGCAAAGCTCCTCAGTGACAAATTCACTGCCAAACCCTAAGGGTGATCAAAATAATAGTCTGCCGTCAAATTCACTTACAATCCTATTTATTAGGGAATATGCTAACTAACTGCCAGCTAGGCAGTGATACCTATTTCATGTTTTCTTTCTTTTTCTTTCTTACATAAACTCTCCATTCTTTGGGCCTAACATTATTCACGCCCACTAACACCTCCCCTTCATTATCAATGGACTCAGCCTCCTTCCTATCAAGTTCAAATGGGATCTAGCTTTGGAAACTTACAACAGATTAGGGCAAAAAGAAAAATGCAGAAAGGAAGAAATAGAAAGGCTCTTCGAGAGGCCTTACTCTCCTAAGGTGGAAAATCCACTACACAGTACTAGTCTGCCTCCACTACTGCCAGAGGCACTCCTTTTATTCTGAATCCTAGGACAAGGCACCTATCAGAGGCTGCCAGCTGTCTAACAGCTGTGACAGCCCATGTGCACTCTAAAAGCACTAACTGTCCTACATTCTTTCTTTCTCTTTTTGTCTTTTTCTTACATAGAATTTGCCATATCTACCATATTACTATTAGGTATTTTGTAAGTTGGTTGGTTTGGGAGAGACTAGGCTCTCTAATTCTTAGAGGTTGGTTTCTTTGTCAATTGCCGATTGTAAACAGTTTGTATTATTAATAACTGCATCCTAGCTTAAATTGCCAAAGTAGACCAATCTGAAATTTCAACCAAGTCAACCATGGATTTTTCAAAGTCTGCAGTTGACGCCAAATAAGAGCTAGTCCGATTGCCACCCATACAGATACTGCCTCCCCAAGGTTTTCCTCTGAACCCACGGCATCAAAGTGATTCACATTATAAATCAACCACCAGTAAGCATCTTCCTCTCCATCAAAAACAAGAAATCCTTTTCTCAAAGTACCCCTTATTCTCATCACTTCCAATCTTGTCATCTAACTTCCATTTTGTTTTAACACCAGAAACTACAAAGACCTTAGTTCTGAACTTTTTTTGTGATACAAGAGGGCTTCAACAAGACAAAACTGTAAACGTAGAAGAGAAACAAATAGAATGCAAAGACAGGTAACGAGAAAATAAAAAATGAACTCATCCCTCATGCATAATGCTTGCCCAGACCTTTTTGAAACTATTCACTGCCTCATGACTACCCCCATACAAACATTCGCTCTCTATATAACTACCTCAGCTCATTTCTCATTTCCCATGATTACAAAATTACACTCCCAAAAGGACCATATGCCCATGCATGCAGCCCATGTTGAGGGTAACAATATAAGAAAATACCTTAAAATATCTTTATATTATATTGGAGTATCTTAGTTAATCTCGTAGGAATATTTTGAATCTTCGAATAACTCATCATATTAGTTTCTATATTAGTTATTATCATGATTTGTTTCCTAATTCTCCTATTTATTTAGGATTAGGAGTAATAATATTTCACCACTGTCATTCAAAGTTCTTAATATTTATCTTCTTTCTTTTATCTAACCCATAACTTCAACATTACGTTTTTGTAACCCATCCAATCCTCCTAACATCTGTGGGTCTTAACAGGTATGCCTACAAAGAGTATGAACGATAAAGTTCTCAACTTCCTCTGGTGCTTACAACAACCTCTCATTTTCCCACCTTTTCCCACATGTGAAAACTGAATAATATATTTCAAGTAAAAAAATGTACAAACACTAATCTCTTTATACAGACTATTCTAATCTAATGGGCCTAACTAATGGAACAAAGGCCAGAATATGAATTACTACTAACAATAGTAAAATTAAAATTACAACACCACCAAACAAAATTTACTAGATAACTGCCTAATCCATAACCATGAAGCTATACTTCGGACCATGCTTGAAACTTTGTCAAAACATCTGCCAATGCCATTTATAATATAACAATTTTGTCCATTTTCCTCAAAATAAACTTTGGAAAAATCTAAATTTTATTCTAGCAGCATAAGGAGATGACATTACCACCATGCTGATCAAACATTATTCATTATATGTGTGGCTGACAAACAATTAACTATCAAAATAACTGTTCCATATTAGGCTACTACAGTTAACCCTACAAAGAGAACTAAAAGAGCGACGGGTTACCTTAGAATTTGTAGATCCTCTGGGTCTAAAAAGTTTGGCATCAAAGATTGTGCATGATTTAACAAAGAGCCTACAAAAGAAAGTTATTTGTATGAAAGTAGGAATATATTGCAGATAAATCAATTATTGTTTAGAACAATCATTACGTAGATTCTTGCTAACAGTAGCCGCTTTAGGAGTATCAGATGCGAAAGAAAACCCAGGAAGCAAATTAGATAGATCCATTTGCAGGCACTCCAGGACCTTCCGTACGAAAAGGTTTCTCTCCTTCTCTGTGGAGTAGATTTAAAATGAAAAAAAAATTATTTGAAGAAATATATACAGCTGTCAAAAAATCAAATTTATAGTAAACATTAGCAAGCATAGGCGAAGAATCAACCTTCACAACGGTCTGGAACAAAACAATGAAGATTTGCAATGACTTTGACAAATAATGAAGTTCTATGATGTGCATAAGAAGCAGAAGGCATGACGTTACGTGTCATATTCAATTCCAAGACTGTTGAATTCTGTCGATCCATAGATGAACTATTATCGAAAATCCATCCAACTGTAGCAAATAAATCATATTCAACACTTGCATCCTCCTCTGTTTCTGAGAGATTAGACGAACACCAAGTGGATAAAAAATCCACATGTGAGAGTGATAGTATTGCTGTCAGAATTTTAGTCTGGAATCACATGCAAAGGATCCAATCAAATTCGTAAAGCTGAATAAACATTTGAAAAATCAAAGAAAAAGCAGATAATGCATCAACCGTAATCAATTAGAAAAATGAAGGGTCGTTCATTGATTGTTTCTCATACAAAAAAAAAAAAAAAATCATTTCAGAGACAGAATGAAAATGAACTCCACAACTCTAAAACAAGTTATCCTTAATATTCACATAATGATAACTTACAAAATAAACTATGATGCAAGATCGAAAGTATGTATCATCAGAGAAAATGTCAGCTAGACGCATTGCATTAAGTTGTAAAAGCCCAATTGGGTATCTTCTATCGGTAGTAGTGAGATGCCCAGGATTTCTTCCAAAAGCAGTCTTCAACAAGTCCAATACCTGCATCATCAAAACAATACTAGAATTCGGAACTGATAGGAACCAAAATATGAATAGGACATACTGGATTATATTGACACTGAAATAGCTAAACCAGAGAAATAAATCCCCATTGCAGGTTTTTGGGCTCGCCGCTATTGCTGGTTTTTCCGCCATAATCCGCTATGACAGTGCCACCAAGCGGCTGGTAAGGCGGAATTTTGGCTCTCCACCATGGACTGCAATCCGCCATAGACAACACAGCTCTCGAGAAGAAAGAAACCCCTTACTGAGATAAGAATCGTCCCTACACTCAGCACCCACAATTTCCTACTTCATATTTCTCATGCCCCTTCTTTTTCTTCAATTCATGTCTCTGTCTCATCATTTCCGGTTACCATGTATTTGACATATAGATTAGCTAATTTATTTAAGCTAGTATTGTCGTCACCTAACTGATAACTAACTCTACAGGTTAGTTATCCTAGTTGTCTAAGGTGACTGACACTTGTCAGTTGTAAAAGGGTAACCTGCTACAGCAGGTAAACAGTTTGCAACTATAAATGCAAACTGTTTCTCTATCCTGTAACCATCTTTTTTAATAATGAAAAACAATTTTTAGAAGAAATGAATACTCTCTCTATGGATTCTATTATGGTATCAGTTTACTGAGTTTGATCCATGGCAGTTTCGTCACCACCACCGCTATCTCTACCTTCTTCCGCACAAGGATCACCGGTGCCTCCACCAGTGCATTCCACTACAGTTGAAGATTCACATTGCCTTCCGTTATCGCTTAAGATTTCAGACAAATCAGATCAAAAGAACTTTCATCTATGGTGTCAACAAGTTGATTCATTCATTAACACACACAATCTCACTGAATTTATGATCTGCACTCGTATTACTCCTCAATTTATGTATGAAGAAGTTTGTCGTATGGGATTGGCTAACCCTGCATATATGTTACGGCTTCGACGTGATCAATTGCTTTTGTCCTGGCTTCAATCCACTCTTTCTGGTGAGATTCTCTCTCGTGTTCTAGGAAGCACTCACGCCCATCAACTGTGGGATTGTCTGTTTAACTATTTTCATTAGCAAACTCGTGCTAGAGAGCATGTTAGACACTCCTGTGGATTTACGTTAAACTTTACCTAATCAGGGGGAGACATTCTTAGTTTCAGGGGGAGACATTCTTAGTTTCAGGGAGATTCAGAAGATTGGTTGGAAAATTGAGCTATCTTGTTGTCACCCATCTTGAAATTTCTTTTGCATTGGTAAACCAGTTCTCAAATTATCCTTGCTATGACTATTGGTATTTTGTGATTCGAATTCTAAAATACATCAAATTTACTCCAAGAAAATGTCTCATTATGAAGAAAAAGGACATATCCAAGTAGTTGATTACTCGTATGTTGATTGGCCAGGCTCGCCTATTAACAAGCGACCCATTTTTGGGTATTATGTACTTATTGGAGGCAATTTGATATCCTAGAAAAGTAAAAATCAAAGTACAGGTGCCAGATCCGGTGCATGAACTTAAAACAGGACCATGGCATTGGTGACTTGTGAATTTATTTAGCTAAAACAGTTACTCAAAGAACTACAGTTCGGAGCAACTATGCTGATGACGCTAATATGTGATAATAACGAAGAATTGCATATTGCCTCTAACCCTGTTTTCCATGAGATGACCAAGCATATTGAGACATATTGTCATTTCATCAGGAAGATTATCGCATCCGGAGACATCACAGCGAGTTTTATCAACTCTAATGATCAATTGGAAGATGCCTTCACCAAATCCCCAAGAGGTCCTCGAATCATTTATCTTTGTAACAAGTTGAGGGCGTATATGACAGATATGCCCCAACTTAAGGCGGAGTGTTGAAAATTGGTAAGAGTCCCACATCAGATAAGATATGTGCCTCTATTTTCTCTCATTCAAACAAAGTTTAACTATTTCAGGCAACAATTTCCATCACCAAAAACTAACCTCCAATGCAACAGATTTAGCCAAATTCAAACTTTGTGATGAGGCGGCTACTTGATCGAGATAAGAAATGTTTTCTGCTTCACACAAACTCAGCAGCTGCAACAAAAAAAAAAGTGGTGACAGTGTTATTCTTTTATAATATGCATCATTTGGTTAAAAAATGGGGCGGGGATGAAACAGACTGTCAGCTGCACATAGTTCCCATCATCATGATGTCTAGGGAAGGTCAAAAACTTACGGCCTTACCCCCATGACAGAAGAATATTTCCATAGCAAGAATATGTGACTATAATTTGTACAAATTATGTAATAGATTAAATTTAAAATCAGCCATATGTGTATGATTTTCCATATGACTCACAATGGATAGTATTTTGGCTTTCAGCCTTGAAATTCCAGCCACGATCCTAGTTGGAAAAGATGATTGAATGTTTAACTTCAAGATAGATTGAGCGAGGAAAAGAATGCTTCCCTTTTCACATAGTTCCTGTAACAAAAAATAAATCATACACATAGTTCATATATGCATGTATAAAGGGTAATTCATTGCATCAACCAACCAAATAAGTAGAATGATATTAATCATCAATTCATCTTTCATAGTTTCTAGATTGTAAGTAGCCAGTTCATCAAATGAAGTACTTGGAACCATGAACTCCAGCTTCTCCCCTTATTATACATCCCTATTGGTGTGCCACCTTTAACTTGGTCAGTTGATTGATTCAGCTTTCAACGGAGCAACAAAAATAACAAGGGCTAGAGTTGAGATCGCAGAATGTCAAGCATTTTATGGAAAGTGGTATTCTAGATGAGCCTGAGGAAACGGTTGAAATGAAAATAGATTTACAAACCCAAAAGTGTTAAAGTTGGAGAAGAAAGTAGACTTTGCCCTTCTCGCAAAAATAAAGATAGATAAATGGGCCCGTAGACTTCCCACAGGTCGAAGTAAAAACACAATCGTTGAAAAGAAAAAAATGATAGTTTGAACATAATCGTATGACAACTATTGACTACTTTTCCTGAGCAAAGTATACTTATATATTCTAGCTTGAGAGGAAATGTTAAGAATAAAATAAAATTGTGTAACTAAGGATAGAATATCATATAATTAAAATTAAAATATCATGCAATTAGGTGTAGAATATCATGTAATTATTTGCAATTATTATGTCAAGTCTATATAAAGAGACTATGTCGTGTATTTGAAACATAAGGTTTTCTGCATGTCTCATATTCTCAATAAAAACAACTTTGGATCAATGTAAATTTATAGACCTGTATAGCAGAACTTTTAGTCTAACTGGATTTCATGGGAAAGTCATCTTATGAAAAGTTATTTGTTAGTATAACATTGATTTTGATTTAAACCAGCGTGTTACGCCAAATTTTGATACACCGATTTAAAGGCATAATCACGTCTTAACGTACTACTCCAAATCTTTTAAAGAAGTCTAGTTTGGAAAACCTTATGATTGAGCAGGCGCTCCCTAAACGATTTCTGCTGGCACAATGACTGAATAAACTGTAGAGAAGCCTCGCATTGCTGGCAGAGAAAATATACTACTTGTTCAGATGAAAGATTTGATTCCATGGAAAAATCTTTGTAGCAAGCCATCAAAGTAATCTCAAGACTCCTAACAACCACACGAACTGATCCAAAAGCTGCATCTATAAATAAGTCAACCTATCACAGAAAGTTTCATACTTAGCTACAGTATATATGTATGTGATATATTATATAATAACATTGCTATACACGGTATTGTGTCCTTTTCAGGATAAAGAAACAACTTTTAACACCAAAAATCCCTTTTCATAGTTTATCATATTTGAAAGATAAGTAAAAAGATTTTAAATCGTTACCCATAAAAAGGATTTAAAAAGTGTAAATGCTTAGGGCCTGTTTGTTTCAGCTTTAAAAAAATGTATTTTTTCTTTGTCTTCTTTAAAATAGATTTGTCAAAACCGTTTTTCAAAATATTACAAGTTTTTTTACATTCGTTTTTTTTAAAATAAATCACTAATTTTGACTATAACATTAACATACATTATTGAAGAGCAAAACTTAGTCAAAATCGCAATTTTTTCAAAAAGTTGTATTTCAAAAATGATTTTTACGAAAATCTATTTGAAATAGCTTCAAAATTAAGTGATTTTTTGAAATTTTGATATCCAAATTTTTTTTCCATAAATAGATGAAATACCTAAAATCACATTTTAAGAATAAATACTCAAACCAAATTTTCATTTGAAGCTTTTATAAAAAGTTTCTTTGTAAAATTTTTTTAAGCAAAATTATGTAACACTATAAAAATCATTTTTAAAAAAAGCCAAAACAAACGGGCCCATTATGAAAATCATTTTCGCCATGCCGTGTAAGTGCAACAAGTACAGGGGAACTGGTACCTTTGGGTGTGCAAGCAAGACAGTGGCAATATCTTGAAACTGTGTCGATATAAACCCTGTTATTAGATGTAAACTGCATGCTAGGAGTGCAGAATGCGAAAGGTACATAAGTCTAAAAGCATGATCTTCCTGCAGCACAAGCGCAAATTCAATACAGATAAAAAGTATAGAGCTAGGGTACAGATAATCTCAATACATTAAACTTCAAAGATAAGAACTAAAGAAAACCTGTCTGTAGGTACTAAGAATAATAAGCATGTAGAAAACCAAATCAATCAGTTGTTCCACCACTTTCACATCATTTAGAAAAATCTGTAACCACATTCCACACGCATAAATCAGACTCCATTATTTTCCAAAATGAATTTGAATGCTTTAGCATAAAAGATCATTAATATCTAATACCGATAACATAAAGAGTCAATTGACGATTAGTGGACTAATATTTAGTGCACAAGAAATTTTTCAAACTTTGGAGGAATTTCTATTTTATTCAACTTTTAGATAACATGCCTTTTCCATAAATAAAAGCAAACAAACCCAGAAAACCACAAGCAAAATACAATAGATGTTAATAAGATCATAAGGAGTACTACTGTTTACCTGATCAAATTTAGGAAGTCGAGAAGCTAATTCACATAACGAATGCAACAGACGAATACCGCATAACACATATTGGAACACATCTTCATCTCTTCTAGAAAAAATTAGTATTGTAGTAAGATGCAATGGAAGAGATTGTGCAAGCTTGCCCATGTCAACCTGTGTACACAAATACAATCAGAAAGAACAGTCTGATATAAATAATAAAATATAATCAAGATGCCTAGAATGAGACGACCTTCAGAAGCACTCCTTTTTCAGTAAGGTAGTGAACAGATAAATTTCCATTTCCAGAATCCTTTATTAATCTATAAAGGTCTCGAGAGTTGAGTCTATGCAATTCCTTTAGTGCTGACGTCATGTTTAACGTCTGTTCAAGCAAATAAATGGAATTTATTCAAATTCCTGTCATTAAAATGGTTGATGTCGGAAAAAAAAAAAATAGTATTGTGTATCCTAGTCACATCATGTGGTTACTACTTGCCTGCTCACCACTGCGAGGTGGTTCTTCCTTAGCAATCCTCATTCTAGCAATTATTATGAAAACAAAAGAGCATTTTGTCAGCATAATAGATCAGAAAAAATTGAGGCGTGCATATATAGAAAAAATAATCAAAAATAACCAGTGATCCAATATGCATGAGTAAGCATAAGACAGATGTTACTTTAAACATTGGAAAGAGAAGCAGCTAGCTAGGCTGATAGTAGATCTAGGATACGTCAGAAGATATAAGTAGGGTTGTATCTTGTAGGGAATACTTAATCGGAGAGTTACTAGGTTTCTCAGACACATGGGTACCATTACGATTGTTAAGATATTTTAAAACCGTTCACAAGCTTCTGAGATGATTGCTTCTAGATATGGTATTAAAGTCTTAATTAGCTAGTGGTCTAGAGTTCAATTTATGTTGCACCATTCTTCTAATTAAAAGCATAATTTCTTCACAAGATGATATGACCTGGGCATTTCGACACTTCAAGACCAAAAGACTATTGCGTGAAGGTCGTGTTAGATATATAATGTAAAACCACTCACATTATCAACACTTTGAGATGTCATATTATCTGTCTTGATGTCATGTTTTGATGTTGAAACATTAGTACTAACATGTTGTATCTGCCATTGTACTAGAGAATTTCACTGACAACCCCAACAAGTTCAGTTGATCCTTATCGTGTAACCACTATGACCGCAACCACAATCTTCTCGAGGCTTCTGACTAACACTTAGTCCCCGAAGGAATATAATCAACCAAGTTGAATACAAGTGTGTATTACAAAGATGCTTCTAATAACCAGATTACACAATGTTTAAGTACAACAACACAAAAGTGTTGATAAGCAATATATGAAAAAAAGCTCCTTTCTAAAAATATAAAAATATACAAAGAATTTCTCTAACAGAGTTTGTACAACGCTTTAGTGTAGTTTTGAAGAACTGATTCATTGATTTCAAATTCTTCCAATGGCTTCCTTTATAGAGAAGGATAGATTCGTTGGAGGGTAGAATAGGAAATGTAAAGTAAAATTTTAAAGTCCCCAACGATCATGGTGGGAATGGTAGATAACAAGTACAGGTTGGACTGTCCTTACGCCACCCTATAAGAGTAGAGGTCATAATTTACGTTAGTACTTTTATGCTCACCACACACGTAAGTCATCCTTGATCTTCTAAGTCTTCAGAGACTTCTGATATTATGTTGATTGAAGCATGTTGTAGATGATCAAAACTTGAGTCTTCAGAACCTATGTCTTTGAGTCTTCAGAGCTTGTTTTGTAGAACCTTGTCTTCAGAGTCTTCAACACTTGGTCTTCAAAAGGGATGTTTTACGATCTTCAAAACTTATTCAGCAGAACCTTGTCTTCGGCATCTTTAGAACATGGGATACAAAAGAAAATATTTAGAAGGGCTCAAAAGCTTCCTTACAAAGTCACGATCATAAGCTCTTGTACTAACTTTCCTTAGAATCGTTGCAGAAGTAGCATTCCAGAATCTTAAATTCCACTGTAACACAACACTTATTATTTTTCCATAGTGTTGAGTTCAAAACCTGATCACGTCACACACCTTATTACCTGAGTCAGAACCTGCAAGACAAAAGCCACACACTAGAAAGAAATCATTAGTGTATACAATTGTTCTTTAAGATAACATGTAAAGTTATCATCAAAACTTAAGGCCGAATGTAGAACAAATCTTGTTCTTACACTTGTGACTTGATACTTTCTCTAGGTATATACTAGAAATCCTACTCGGATAATTCAACTACCAAAAATATCATTCTTCCTACTAGATCTGGCATTTTTAGGACTTGTCGAATGAGGTCGTTGGTTTTTACCATCACCTGATGCCCTTGAAATTAGGGCTTGAGTTTCTTGAAATATCACGAATACTAAGGAAAGCCTCTAAATCTTCATATATCAAGCCTTAACTCCCTTAAATACCTTGTTCACAAAATAGACAGCTCGTCCAACTTTATTGGTCTCTTGGACTAGCATAGAACTCACCGCCTAGTGAATAACAGGCAGATAGAGGTATAGGAGAGAACCTGCTATTGGGAGTATCGAAATGAGCGGCAACACCAAGAAGGCCTTTAATTTTGTGAACGCCTCCTTGCACTCACTACTCCACTGAAACTTATCCTTTTTCTTAAAAGTGGCAAAGAAATGGAAATCCTTATCAAATGCGCAAGAAAGGAAACGAGCTAGGGATGTTAAGCGTCTGATTAGCTGTTGAACTTCTTTAAAACTGAAAGAGCTTCTCTCGTTGATGATGGACTGGCATTTATTTGAGTTTTCCTCTATACCTCTCTTGGTTAACACAAAACCTATTTGCTTACCTGCATGTACGCTGAATGAGCACTTAGCAGGATTTAGCCACATGTTGTAAATCCTAACTGATTTCAAGATGTCTTCCATAATTACAATGTGGATATTCCCTTTTAATGTCTTTACTATCATATCATTGATATAGAATATATATTTCTAGTTTGCGCCCTATCTTCTTTGATAATGCAATATCCATGAGTCTTTGACAGGTGGCGCCTATGCTCTTAGCCCAAAGGGCATGTAATTGTAATAGTAGTTGTCATGATTGAACATGAACTTTGTCTTGGGCGCATTTACATGATACATCTTGATCTGGTTTTAGCCATAATAGGCATCCATGAAACTCAACATTTGGTATCCAGAGGATCTGTTAATCAGACAATCTATACTGGATAAGGGATGTGATCTTTAGAGCACGCGACATTAAGGTCATTGAAATCGACTCACATGCGTCATTTATTTGATGACTTCCGGGTGGAACCTTGTTTTGCAGGTGATATGATTTTAACAAGAACATATACTTTTGATGATGATAACCCATGATAAATCTAGTGAACAATTAAACGGATAAAGATGCAAATATTATCATTAAGGGTTTGATGAACTTGACTATTCGATGATGCCAAACAAATGGAATGCAAGTAAAGAATCATATAAAGCTACTTAAGGACGTGTCAGTGAAAAGAGAAGTATTTGAAAAAAACTTGAAGTACTTAGATTCTTCCTAGATTTAGCAGTGAGTGAATAGTTGTTAAATAAAAGGGCTTTATCATAAAATGCAAGGCTAAAGCGTGGACACACACACACACAGAGAAACAATTTTCAAATTGTTTTATCAAATAAAAATCTTAAAAAATGTATTAAAGTTGTGTCAGATGACTTAGGAACTGTCAAAATAGCTAGAGGGAAAAATTTTGGCTTATCTAATCGATTATCTCAATTCAAACTTACACCCCAAACAATTGGGACAAATAACTTAATGATATGCAACGACTAGATATCTTTTATTTCCTTTGTGAGAACTTACAAACGATTATTTTAATTATCTACTCGATTATTAATATGCTCCAATCAATTAGATAATAGTAAAAAGATTAATTTCAAATTCCTTTCTGAGCCAATCTCAGGCCTATAAACAGAGCTTCCATTTCTCATTCTAAACCATCCAAAATCGTGTTTTGACATTTTCATCTCTCACTCTCTTTGTATAAACTTGTTTTTAACTTTCTCTCATGAATGTTTTAACCTAAGTGCTTTTGTGATAAAAGTCCTTTTGTGAATGAGATACTTTTGTAATTTTGGAAAAGGAAGAATTGTAAATTTACCAAGGGAATATTTTGTATACACATTGGTTAAATATTATCCATTTAGGGATTTATTTGGGTTAGAAGTTAATCCCGTAAAAAGCTTGTGTCCGGGATTGTGTGATCACTCATAGTTTAGGTTGGAGATCACTCAATGTTGAAATCTCCTAGGTTCTTGGTCAACTATGTATTAAAACCAAGATAGTTTGAAGCTCATCTCAGTACTAAAAGCTTCACAGGTTTGAGATTATCCTAATGTTAAAATCTCACAGGTTTTTGGTTATCCCGTGTAAAACCAAGATTTTGAGCTTAGAGGTTTTGGAACTTGAAGACTATCCACTCCATGGTATATGTTTGTGGAAAGAAGACTGACATCTTCAATCAATCGTTAAGAAGGTAGATTGGTCACTTCACTTTCAAGATTATTTTGAAGAAAATACACAAACGCTTATATCGTCTTGCATTATTTGGTTGAAGATCAACCATTATTTCCTTGTATAAAGGGTTCGTGAGCCTTTTCTACTAAAAGCTTTCAATATTTATTGGAAACTCTCAGGATCAATTATTAGGGACAAGACTAAGTTGTTTTTTTACTGAACCTGTATAATTTTTGGTGTTTTTCTTCTTCACTTAACTCTTTTAAATTCCCGCAACCATGGACATGCATACTCTTTTTAGTAAATTACAAGAGCATGAGATAGAACGAAAAAGATATGATATGGATGAGGAAGGAGAGAAGAAGAACAAAATTCTATCTCTTAAAGCCGAAGATTTCGACTCAAACAGTGACATGTAACTCATGGTGGGAAGCTTTAGAAAATTCTTAAAGTATGAGAAACAACAACAATAGGAGCAAACTCAAAATTAAGGAAAATATGCATTCACTCCTACATGTTATTAGTGTGGAAAGAAAAGACATATCAGATCAATTTTCCCTATAGGCAAAAAGGCAAATCAGAATCATAAGAAATCAAAGAAACCTTAGAAAATGGCAAGAAAACTTACATCGCTTTGGATGACAATGACATGGAGTCCTTAAATGATGAAGAAGCCAACATCTGTCTCATAGCAGATCGTTAAGACGATGAGGTAACCTCTTACTTTTCTTATCAAAATTTATTATGTTGTTGTTAGAAGCCAACAAAAGAAACAAGTAAATTAAAACATATTGTCTTTACCTCCAAGGGCATTATTTCTTCCCTTGAATTAAAAAATAAAAACTTGTTGGATGAAATAGAAAATATTAGAGAGAGATACAAAGTGATCTAGACTAAAACTCTTCCTTTCCTAACGAAGAAGTAAATGGATTTGTCAAGTTTGATAAATGTGATATTTTGAAAAATGTAATTTGTGATTTTCAAAAAACACTTGACAAGTTCCTTAAAGAAAGATATAACTTGAATCTTTTGATGGGAAACCAAAAAGCTTCCTACAATAAGGTCGGTATTTGCTATGAGCCATAGAACAAGAATAAAAACTTTAGCAATATTTGTAATTCTCAATCTACATCTCATTGCAAAACCTTAAAATGCAATTACTGTAATAAATATGGTCATGTTTCCATGTTATATTTCACTAAAAAGATTCATGAGAGAAAACAATGACATCCTCATTCATACTTTTATAAAAAGCATTGTGAGCACAAAAATGAAAAATATATCTACTTCATCACATATTTATAACATGATATAAAATCCAATCGTGGAAATATTTATGGAATTAATAGTAAAGGGCACAAAATGGTTTGGATACTTAAAATTAAAACTCGAGTTCCTCTTGCAAGAAAGTTGTACAATTTTCAAACACTAAATGGTACCTTGACAACGACCATTCAAAGCATATGACCGACGATGAATCTCTTTTCTCGTCCTTCACTCTTAAGAAGAGATGTTTTGTCTCTTATGATGACAATAATAAGGGAAAGATTTTAGGTTTCGGTACCATTGATAAGTACCCCAATCCAATGACTCAGAAAGTTCTTTCGGTTGAAGGATTAAAGCATAATTTACTCAGTATAAATCAATTACGTGACGATGATAACAGTGTAACCTTTGATTTTTCTAGATGCAGGGTCATAAGATCTAATCAAATGAAACTTTATTTACGAGCTCAAGAAGTGGAAATACCTACACGATGAATTTAAATAAAATCCCTTCAAATGTCTTTTGTCTCCTGAGTAACAATGATGAATCTTGGCTATGGCATATGAGGATAGCTCACATCCACAAGGACCATTTAAACAAGTTGGTCCGAAAAGATCTCGTAGTCGGTCTACTAGGCTTTCATTTTGAAAAGAAGAGATTATGTGATGCATGCCAAAAGAGTAAGCAATTAAGGGCCTATTTTAAAGCAAAAAAATGTTTTCCATATATCAACCCTTATAACTACTTCACATGGATCTTTTTTGCCCATATAGAATTGTAAGTCTTTGTGGCAATGTCTATTCCCTTATAGTTGTGGATGACTACTCTAATTATACCAGGAGGTTATTATTATCTCAGAAAAGAGACATGTTTGTTGCCTTTCAAAAACTAACCATGGTCATCTAGAACGAGAAAGGATTAATTATTGAATCGATCAGAAGCTATCACGGTGGAGAATTCCAAAATAAGGAATTCAAAAGATTTTGTAACGAGAACGATATTCGACATATTTTTTCACTCCTTGAACTTCCCAACAAAATGTGATAGTAAAGAGTAAAAACAAATCTCTTGAAGAGCCTGTAAGGACGGTGCTCAATGAGATAAATCATTCAAAATATTTTGTTGATGATGCAATAAGCATTACTTTCAGACCATTCCCTTCACAAATGCATGGTGCTCTATAGCATCAGGCTCAAATTTTGGGGGCACAATTTTTTTGTATTATTGAACATCAAAAACATAAATTTCGAGTCACTGTCCTTTCGTTCGCTCTGTTATATATATATATATATATATATATATATATATATATATATATATATATATATATATATATATATATATATATATATATATATATATATATATATATATATATATATATATATATATATATATATATATATATATATAGGGAGCGTATCCGGTGAGAACTGATATTTTTATGAGAAATGAGAACTATTGATATCAGCCATCAGATATAATTAACGTTTAAGATTTATTGATTTCATATTAAGAGCACCTTACTGAATTTTTATCAATTATGATCAATATTTAAAAATTTCATAAATAAATTATCTTTTCAAAAGAATATTTCTACTTCTTTAATTATTAGAATATTATCAAAATAAGAGAATCCTTTTCAGAATTATTATACTTAATATTTTAATGTTATCACAATTTTTTTTATATTAATGTGCTATTATTTGATCAAATAAGATTAGAACATCGGTGATAAATATAATTTAATCTTATGATTGAATAAATAATATTTTAATCATATTTATCACTTTTAAGATTTATTAATTTCATACAAATAGTATATTATTGTCTTTTTATCTAGTATGCTCAGTATTTAAATTTTTCATAAAAAGATATTATTTCCAATTGTTTTTAGGCTAAATTACACTTTTAGTCCCCCTGTTTTGGTATTTTCACGATTTTGGTCCCCTATTTTCTTTTTAAACAGTTTTAGTCCCCTATCCCAATTTTGTTCATAAACAGTGCATGATCCGTACATGAACAGTACATGACCGTACATGAACAGTACATGAACAGTTGGTTCAAAATTGGGATGGGGGACCAAAACTGTTTAAAAAGAAAATAGGGGGACCAAAATCATGAAAATGTCAAAACAGGGGGACCAAAACTGTAATTTAGCCTTGTTTTTACTTGCTTTAATTATTAAAGTTTTAACACAAGTATAATTTATTTTAAATGGTGATGATCGTTGAAATTTTATTAAAAGAAAAATTACCAAACTTGCAAGTTAATAATTCAACCAAATCTATATATATTTAATAATTTTACATTCTTAAAACTTTTAATCAAATTAAAATATATCTGGTAAATCAATAATGTGTTTTAATTTAAAATAGCCGCAATAATAACTTGCAAAAATAAAATATTTCGAACTTTCAAATAAATAAATCAATCAAATTTAAATATAAGTAATAATTTCATTTTCTTCAACATTTTTAATCAAATACAAATATAAATAATGGATTTTTAAAAAAATATTTAAAATGGTTAAAATAGTATAGCATGCAAAAAAAATTAATTTAAAAATAAATAAATCATCCAAATCAAAATATCAGTAATAAATTTACATTCTTAAGTTTTTTAGTTAAAAGTGACAAATTAATAAAAAAATATATTTATAATTATGTGAAGAATAAAAGTTTATGAATTCTTAAGTATAAATTAAATTTTATATTCATAGTATTATTCAAAGTTCAATAATGAACAATTCAAAATCAATTATGAAGAATAAAATAATATATTATAAATAAAATAATTTACTTCATTCAAAATAAATTATAGATCAAATTAAAATGGAGTTAGAATTATAGTGAAAATAAAAAATATTGTGATAACATTTAAATATTAAGTGTTATAATTCCGAAAAATTCTCTTATTTTGATAATACTCTAATAATTAAAGAAATAAAAATATTCTTTTGAAAAGATAATTTATTTATGGAATTTTTAAATATTGATCATAATTGATAAAAATTCAGTAAGGTGCTCTTAATATGGAATCAATAAATCTTAAACGTTAATTATATCTGATGGCTGATATCAATAGTTCTCATTTCTCATAAAAATATCAGTTCTCACCGGATACGCTCCCTATATATATATATATATATATATATATATATATATATATATATATATATATATATATATATATATATATATATATATATATATATATATATATATATATATATATATATATATATATATATATATATATATATATATATATAGGGGACGACTCAAGTGAGAACACTTGGTTATTATGAGAAATTAGAACAATGAATCACGACCATTAAATTTTGATTTTGTTGATTTTAATGGACTGGATTGGTTTCTCTTTCTATGATCCTTAGTATTTATTTTAAATCAACATAGAAAGAGAAACCAATCCAGTCCATTAAAATCAACAAAATCAAAATTTAATGGTCGTGATTCATTGTTCTTATTTCTCATAATAACCAAGTGTTCTCACTTGAGTCGTCCCCTATATATATATATATATATATATATATATATATATATATATATATATATATATATATATATATATATATATATATATATATATATAAATAACGAGAATGAGTAATTTATATGAGAATGTGAGAATGAATCTGAACCATTAAATTTTAAAATAAATGGTAGAGATTAAGTGTAAATCTTTTTTCTCTCTCCTCCATTATTAAAATAAATTATGGAAGAAAGAGAAAAAAATATTGACACTTAATATCCACCATTTATTTTAAAATCTAATGGTTCAAATTGATTCGCATATTCTCTCATAAAAATGTCATTCTCCTATTATACGTCCTCTCTCTCTCTCTCTCTCTCTCTCTCTCTCTCTCTCTATATATATATATATATATATATATATATATATATATATATATATATATATATATATATATATATATATATAATTATACTTTTTTAGTGTCATTTTAATTATTAAAATTATACTTTTTTTAATATAAACCCATTTTTTAAAAATTAGAACAAGGTATCCTGATTGATTAGGCTAATCCTGATTGTTTTCTATATTATGAATCGTGTTCTGATAATATTAATTCTAAAACTTATGATTACTATGAGACACTTTACTATTAAGGGGGTAATTAACGGCGGAATCAACTATGGATAGACAAGTCATATGTGCCTTATAACATCTAATCAACACACGATCAGGTATTGCATTCTCTATGAACAAACTAAGTCAATATATGAGTTCACCTACTATTGAACATTGGTAGGGAGGGAATAATGAAAATTTGAGATATCTACAAGACATAACAAATTATTGTTTACATATCAAACCCTCAGTGGAAATGATTGCAGAACTTGATCCTCTAATGCAAGAGCACATTCGTCGAATAAAAATGATGAAATTCATAACCATTATCTTGGACATGGAATACAAAATGAATTAATAAATTTGCTAGCAAACGAAATTAAAACAAAAATTATTAAAAAAAAGTTGTGGACTCAAAATATTTTTCAATCATACTTGATTGTACTCCTGAATGTTTATTGTATTACGATGTGTAGATTTTTCTTCAACTCCAAAACAAGTAGTTGAGTATTTTTTTTAAAAAAATTAGTAGTAGATGATACAACTGGAAAATGTCTTTTTGATGCTATTATGAACGAACTAAATATACTTGGCCTTGATATTAGTAAATTAAGAGGACAAGGTTATGATAATGGTTCTAATATGAAAGAAAAATATTAAGGTGTTCAAAAAAGATTTTTAGATATTAATCCTAGATCATTTTATACACTATATGGTTGTCATAGTCTAAACTCAGTACTTTGTGATATGACAAATATTTGTTTCAAAGCTACATATTTTTTAGAGTGGTGCAACGTATTTATACAATATTTTGTTCTTCTACTAAAAGATAGAAAATTCTACCTAGACTTACTTTGAAATAATTGTCACAAACACGTCGAAAAGTCGTATTGAAAGTGTAAAAGCTATAAGATTCATAACTTCACAAATAGGAGATGCTTTATTGAAATTAGCTGAAGTAAATGTTGAACCTAAAATAAAAATTGAAGTTGAATGTTTGGCAACTTATGAGCTTGAAATTTTAAATTTTTGTTAGGCATGGCAATTTGGTATGAAATATTATTTGCAGTAAACTCAGTTAGTAAACACTTTCAAAAGATATGCGCATAGATGTTGCTATAGAGCAATTGAAAGGACTTATTTCTTTTCTTTTTTTTTTTGAAAAATAAAGAGAAGATGGTTTTGAAAATGCCATAATTTCGGCTAAAGAAATTCCTAAGTTTCGAGAAAAATGTATTATTCTTAAAAGAAACAATTTGATGAGATTATTGACTGAAATTTTAAAAATTCCTGAAGAATCATTTAAATCTGACTATTTTATGTACATATTAAATCATGCAATTACATCATTTTAAAGTAGAGTTGAACAATTTAAAATATATCAAGATATTTTTGGTTTTCTAATTAGTATTGAGAAATTAAGGTCATTGAAAATTGAAATTTTAAAAGAATATTATCTTAACATTAAATGTTTGTTAAAATATAAAGTCAACTCTGATGTTGATGGATTATACTTATTTTCAGCATTGCAAACATTAAGAGAAATTATACATGTCAAAAATGATACGAAGTTATATTTTTAATTAATTAATTTTGGAGAATAGGTGGGACGGATTTTATAAAGGGAAGTTTGTGTTCTTGAATAATTTTAATTTTTCAAAAGTTTATGATTTTGTGACTCTGACAGCAAGCACCGTAGGGCGTAGACCAACCATTCATACTCTTTAAGA
Organism: Vicia villosa; assembly: GCF_029867415.1. Lineage (NCBI taxonomy): Eukaryota > Viridiplantae > Streptophyta > Magnoliopsida > Fabales > Fabaceae > Vicia > Vicia villosa. The sequence goes on along the minus strand of NW_026705830.1, from coordinate 236,823 downwards.
ATCATTGTGGATTCTACTTGTATTTCATTTTTAGAATTTTTTATTTATTTCTTTTTTTTTAGTTCTTAAAATTTTAAATATCTCTTTGAAGCTTAATTAACTCTTTCATTTAACTACATGTTACAACTGCTGCTTAAATTTAATTATGTTTCTTATAGTAAAAATATTATCTTGATGTAGCATAAATAGTTTTTTTTTTTAAGTTAGCAATCAATAATTCAAAACAAATTAATTTTAGTCAAGTATATCTGCAAAAACACTTATATATAATGATGATATGTAAGTAAAATATATTTGGAAGACAAGTACAAAGCCCATACATATACATGGAAATTAAGGTGCATAATATTTATCTATTTACAATATATACAAAACAAAAGGAAGCATAACAAAACATTCACCAAAAATTATCACACGTGCATGGATATATTAGGTGACCTTATTCACTAAGACTGCCTAAATTAAAATTCACTTGAGAGACTAAATTAAAATTCACATGAGAGCCAAAGTAATGAATCATTGAGGTTAGGTTTTTATATATCTACAATTGCAACTGGTGGCTATCAGTCGTGTTGGACAATAAGTTTCTTCAATATATCCAAATCAGTCTTAAAGTCTAAATTAAGATTATTGTGTAATAAGAATTGATTACTTAACATCCAAATATTTTGAAAATTAATGAGAAGTGATTGTAATAACTTTATTTATTAAAATTTCATTTTAAATTGTTTATAATTGAAAACACTTAAAAATATATTTTAACCATTAAAATGGAAACAAAATTAATATATTCATTATGTATATTTTATTTTAAAACTAATAAAATTTTAAGAAGATATTAATACAAATTGTATATGTACAAGAAGCTTTTGTAAATATTTATAGTTATTAGTGATATTAGTTATTAAATTATATAATTGTTTATTTTATAATTGTATTTGAATAAATTATATATCAATTAAAATTGAAAACTATTCATTTAAGAAGTTTTCACGGGACACTATCACCACAATATCTATTTTAATTTAATCAACAAAATATTATAAATATTTATAATTAGCATAAATTCACTATTTTCACGGGATATCACCACAATACCTTTTTTATTTAAACAACAAAATACAATAATTATTTATAATTATAAATGATATTTGTAAATATTTATAGTTATTAGTCATATTTGTAAATATTTATATTTATTAGACATGTTACATTTATCATGTTGATGATTTGATAAATATTTCTTTTTAAATATTTTAAGCTATTAGTGATTTTATAATAACAATTGTATATCACCAACAACCTAGCTTTACCGAATTACCTAAGATACGAATGACTATTGCATTTCCATGCTTTTTTTAACATAGCTAATATATATATATATATATATATATATATATATATATATATATATATATATATATATATATATATATATATATATAGATTTATTTCATCTATATTATGTTTTTTTAATCTTAAATTAACATTTCTCATTCGAATTTTTAAATTTCTTTCTTTGTGTGTTTGTAATACATTATTCATCTTAAGATTTGAATTACCCGTGCGGACGCACGGGTCTTTTACTAGTACATATTTCATTTAATTCCAATTTGAACTGAATCGATTTCCCTCTTTTCTGCCTATATCCATCACTTTTAATCATGCTTTCCATATGTCTAATCATATTATTAATTACAATGACTGTTCAAATTTCATATCAATCTGCCTATCATCTTTCCTAGCTATTGAACTGTTGTTCTTACACCAAGCCAAAGGTAGTTGATCCCTCTCCTCCTTTCTGTCTTTCCAGTACAAAAGCAATGACTGGATTCAGCATGGTGTCACCTACATCCAGAGTAGGACGGTATTTCCAATACAAAAGCAATGACTAGATTCAGCATTGTGTCACCTCCATCTAAAGTAGGATGGCCATAGATCATTTTATATTATGATTTTTCCACGATTTCAGCTGGTTAATAGGCTGCATTTGCAAAAACTATATTATAACAGCTACATTTTTAAGTTGCAATTTTACTGCATTTCTATATTACATATTCAATTTCTACGTATATGACAAACACTATATTTCTTACTACAATCCTACTATTTCAAAATCATTGTATCATTATTTTACCCATACCCTTTCTCTATCATTTATTTACCTTGCAGTTTCATCTATTCTAATGTGTGAATGTCATGAAGTTATTGCAGTTTCAAAACCTTTTTGATTATATTTTATAACTTATCACATTGTACTTATATTTTTTAATATATCATTGACAATTACAATACTAATTCTAATTAATCATTTTTTATATTCATCAATTAATATTTAACTAGTTAAAAAACCAAAAGAGTATGTAGTATAAAATAGCATGGTACTCAACACTCTAACCACTCCTCAGAAACGTAACCTTACTCTTCTGAAACTTTTCCATGGCAAAAACAAAACACCTTCCGTCACCCCTCAAAGTACCACCCTCCGCCTCTTCCTCCGAGGAAGATTCTTCCAAAGAAGAAGCTGAGGTACCTCAATCCAAAAACCCTCCACCTCTTGCTTCCAAAAACCCTCCATCAGCTACTTCAAACTCAAACCCTAAACCACCATCATCTTCTGAATCCGAATCTGGCTCAGATTCTGAATCCGAAACCAAAACTGATTCTGATTCGGAACCGGAACCCACTCCACCTGTGAAACCACTTGCATCGAAGCCGCTGAAGATTCTAACCACTCCTTCACCGGCTAAAGCTGGAACCAAGCGTGCTATCGAGTTTCAAACCACTAGAACCAAGCGTGCGACTGATAACAACGGCACTGACTCTGACTCTTCTAAGCATTTGAAGAAGAAAGCAAACAAAACTAAACATCGTGGTTCCGGTGACGAGAAGGAAGCGGCAAGAGACTCTATCAAAAAGATATCGGCTTAGAGACTATTCAGCGAGGAAGACGAACTCGCCATTCTGAAAGGTCTAGCTGATTTCATTTCAACTAAAAATGATCCTTTGAAAAACACACAAGCATTTTACAATTTTGTGAAGAACTCTATTCGAGCTGACGCAAACAAGGGTCAACTTAGGCGTAAAGTTCTTGATCTGAAGAAAAAGTTTGAAAGAAATGATGAAAATTTCACCAAAGAACATGATCAGAAAACTTTTGAACTTTTCAAGAAGATTGGGTTTAAAAAACAGAGAACACCAAAAAAGGGCTTGGGTTCGGATTCTGTTTCTGCAAAAGAAGTATTAGTTGCAAAGAAGGAAGATGTTGTGAAAAATGTTAAAAACAGTTTGGCTTTTAAGGAAATGTCTAAGTTTGGTGATGGTTTAGGGTTGTCTTTGGATGTTATGGAAAAGGGAATGGAATTGATGGGAGAATAAAAAAATGCTATGTTAGAAGAAAAATGGAAGAAGGTTCAGATTGTTGAGATGAAGTTGTTTATGACTCGAGCGGGGCTGGTTAGAGAACAAGCTAGCATGATACTGGAGTCATTAGTTTGACTTTGGATCCATATAAGACATCAAACCTTTTTGTATAGTTTTTTTTGTAGGGTTTTAAAACCTTGGGTGTTTTAGTTAATCTAAGTAACTGGTTCATCTTTTTGATGCTGTCATTTGATCTTTCATGTTTTGAACATGTGTATTGAGAATGTTTTGAACCTCATTTTAGAATATTTTGTATCTGTCTTATTGACAGTATTTCTGATGTATCTGTCTTAGTGACGGTATTTCTAATATATATATCCATATATATATATATATATATATATATATATATATATATATATATATATATATATATATATATATATATATATATAATTGAAGTTTATATCTTGCCTATAGTATTATAAACTCAAAGCAGTTGCTCAATTCTAAATTTATCTCTACTAACAATGTCATTTTAGGCTACCAATTAAACCCATCATTTCTAATTTTAGTTATTTCTATGCCCACCAAAATTTTGATTCATTACAAGAAATACATCTTACAAAAAGAATGAATTTACTTAGAACTAAAGTATTGAAATTTAAGTTATTGATAACTTTATGGCTTATTCATACCAATGCAGCTAATGGCGCAATGCTGGCCCGGTTTCAGCCGAAAACTATTGGAGTTTTGTGTCTCTAGTTGATGAAACCTGGTTTAGTCGACATCCAGTTTTAGAAATTCAGTCTGATGCAGAACCCGTGTTCCAAGCGCATGGTTGATCCGATTCGTGTCGGTTCTATTTTCTGTCATTCTGACATTGTGTTGCGGGAGTGTTCTTTCCATGCAGGTGAGTTCGGAGCGACTGCTGTATCGACTGAGACCGACTTTGAAATTTGGTATTTATCAGTCAGTTTAGATTGTGTCTTGTGCTGCAGCCCAATAAATGTTTGAGGATTCATATTTTGACATATGGTTTCAATAAATGTTAAAATCAAACTATTGTCAGTTGGACCGTATGATAAGGGACCATAGTGTGTACTTGTATTCATTATGGAAGGTTGAATAACAAAAGTTACAGAACCAATGTGATAACGAAAAACAATATCACTGCATCATATAGGAGCAAAGGGCAACATATCTTTAGATGTATTTTACCATACCTGCTTCAGTGTGACAATAGGACAAAGGTCGTCAAACTTGTTGAACTTGTTTGAATAATTTGTGTCAAAATACTCGTATATAGCATTCTTGAGTATCCCAAGAGGGTGTTGATCCCTCCTGTGAAGCTGCATTCCAAGTTTCGAAAATATGTTGTTTGGAACATTATTTGTTGGATCATCCTTCACTACATCTAAAGGACCAAGAAGCAGAAATGATTAGATTTTCATGAACCAACAAATACTTTTCAATAAAAACCTTTGGCATAAAGGAACACTGCATACACAGAGGCACATATTGTACACAGATTTTAGCCAAAGTACCTTGTTTGGTAATCTTGAGTCCGCCAAGCTCCAATGAAGAGAAAATCGGTTGCCTCTATTTCTTGTTGGAAAGCTTGTCAGAAGAGAGAAAAGCAGGTGCAGATGAGAAAGGTAAACAAAATGCTAAGCTTCTGAAGCTATTATTACGTTACCTAAAGTTAAAGAGGGTTCGTCTCTTGTTCCTTCTAAAATGAAATCCAAAAGTCGTGGTAAGAAAACTCAACCTTTTCTTAAGGCCGAGAGATATAAGGAAGCTTACAAAAGAAAAAGTCCGGAAAACAATTGGCTGCCTCCATGTTCTCATTGGAATCTCATTCAAGAGGATCATTTTCATGATCCATGGAGAGTCTTAGTTATTTGTATGCTATTAAACCGAACTACTGGTGCGCATGTACGTTCCTTTATGTTTTATGCCCATGTTTTGCTATTGTATCTTTCTGTTTTCTGATTTGCTTTACAAGGCTTAACTGCTATTGTTTGTTGATTTTTCTTTCTAAACTGTTTGTTAGTATTCCCTTAGACAACATTTCTATAATGTCATCTTTGAAACTTAAGTTCTTGCTTAGGAAGTCATGATTACTAACTTTTTGTCTGAACTGTTGCTTCTATTAATGTTGAAAAAGTGTAAACCTTTCACATCGGTTATGCACTTCCCTTCTCTTAAATTTCTCCAATGTACTCAGAAAAATGTGTCACACGAAATAGCCTTTCCATCCCCGTGAGTCGGATAACGCAAGTTAACTTAGAAACTCTTTTGACAAGAAATATAGTGGTTGTCGCCTTTTTCTGTTTTAAAGATTTAAAATTTGATGCAAACTCAGTTCTGCAGTATTCTGTTTAGACAAGTTTTATTGCATCTGCACATATCGTTGCACTCGACCACAACACAACCTTCCTGTAGTTCTATAGAGAAATAGATAATGATTAATATTTTTTTTGGTGATCTGTTGCTTCTTTTAGAGCAGTGATGTTTTCCATCAAATTAGTCCAATGTTCGTGTGATGTGATGCTGCTAATGTTATTGGAGGGAGTGTCAACGTCTCAATGATCGATCCCATTTCAAGTGTGGAATTTTTTGTTTTTGTTAAAACATATTTTCTGCGGTGTGTGCTAATAACTTTTCTGCTTTTGTATTTTAAGACGAGATAAGCTTGTTTTGCGAAATGCAGACGAAAAAAGTTTTAGACGAGTTTTTCAAGTTATGTTTGAACGCAAAGTCTTGTATGCGAGTATCAAGAGAGGAGATACAAGAGGTAATAAACTTCAATATTTTATAACATCCCACTTCAATTTGAATTTGAATGTCTTAACAATCTATGAATTGAGCTAATTTCCATTTGCAATAATGTTTATTTATGTCAACATATTGCATATTTACTTTTATTTCAATGTCTTAACAACCTAATGAAACAATTCTAATGTTTGAATGAGACTTGTGTTATTCACTCTGATCTATTAAGGAATCAAACCTAACGATGAATGAGTCTGACATTGAAAAATCCTACTATTCAAACATGTTATGAACACCACATATTTACTCTTTCTACAGCCATCTCCTCTTTTACAAACACAACAAATTCCATATTTAATGGTTCAGCATGACAACTATATAAAAGCTAATGATACATGTTTACAATCTAAAGATACATTCCATCAATGTTCCATGTTTACTCTTTCTGCTATCTATCATTCCAACTAATGATACATTCCAACAATCTTCCATGTTTACACTTTATTTTGCATATTTTTGTAATTCCAATTTGAGTAAATACAATTTAGTTGGCTTGGAAGAATATATACTGTAATGAAAGAATATATATACTGAAATATTTATAATTCCACTTTACCATTTGTGTAATATCAAATGGATACATTACTATTTCGGAAAAGGATGCATTTATTTAAACATTACTATGTGTACTCCAAAGAGTTTTCACTTTCTCATTGTTAGAAGAAATCAACTACCTAACTAAGATTATAATATACCTATTAACTCCCTTAATTGCCCTTTTGCTTTTTTTAATTTGCACTAACATATGCCCATATTGGTAATTTGCTAAATCAAACTTCTATTAGACCAATCAAATGTACCCATTATTCCAAGTGGCACCCTTTTCTCAATTTTTCTATTGCTTATTTGTTAACAACAATTGATCCATTATGTAATATTAAAGTTTGATAAAGCCTTTTACACAGTAGACAACAGGTTCACCAATTTAAATATTTCCCTCTCACTCTCGCATTTACATTCATTCTGCATCCATCCTTACGCAACATTTCCATTCGCCGAACCTTTCATCACATCTCTGCGCATTCCACAGCTAAGGTATACCCGTTTAACCCTCCTCTCTTCTTCTTCTTCTTCTTGATGTTTATAGTTCTCTTTCTACTCTTTTGTTGAATGATGTTAAAGTTATGATTTTTATAGTGTTCTTCACAAACACTAAACTCCGTTTCTCCCTTTGCTCTGATTTTGTTGAATGATGTTAAAGTTATGATTGTTATGTAATAAGTTAATTTATTGACTCATTAAATAATGTGCTTTTATCAGTTGATGATATGTTTCTTTTTGTTTTTGATTGTAGCTTGAGTTTCAGCTTTTACAAACATCTGTGTTGGGGCAAGCCATTTCCCGAGAAGACTTAGAGTTTGAAGATTTTGATTTTTTGATTATTGATTCATAAGGGATGTTACTTTTCATGGTTGATTTATGACTGTGTTTTTGGTGTGTCCAAGTTGGTATTGGGTTTGTTATGTGGGTGTGGAACTGCTTTCAAGGAGAACATAAGACAACCATGCTTCACTCTTCGTCCTTTGCGTCTATGTTGTTAAATACTAGATCTGATTGTTCTGGTTTTTAGTGTTTCAGTTTTTTCATTTATAATGTTCGATGTTGGTTTATTGTGTTCTGGTTTTTTATGCTTCACAATATTTTTCTCTCTTGGTTCTTTAATAGTTCTTTGTTACAACAATATATCTTCTAAATTCTGTTTGTTCTTGGTTATAACTTAAACTAGTAAAGGACCCGTGCGAAAGCGTTCGCACGGGTCGCGTAAAATTGATATAAATATCATATAGTTATGGTTAAAAAATGTATATTAATTTATACGAATTAACAGGAAAAAAATTTCAATCTTGATTGTCATACAAATATTAATTTAATTTATCAAGTTGTAGTAGTTATCCGGATATACATAGATTTAGTAATTGCTATTAAACCAAATGTATGGTGGAAAAATATGTTTGGCCTGTCGGGCATGCCTATAATTTTTATAATTGTTTATAATTTTAACTTTACAATTTCTATTAACAAATATTATTAAATAAAATATATTATAGAAAAAAAACATATTGGTTTAGTAATTTGATTAGATTTAATGAATTGAATAATATTATGATTGTTAAATTTGTGTAATAATTTAGAAGTTATATGCTATAGTAATTCAGAAGTAATTAAACATATAATCTTTAATATCGGTTCAATTTAAGTAAATATTTTGTCGGCCCGTCAGAAAAATAGGTTCGGCCCGTCGGGTATGCCTATAATTTTAAAATTCTTTTGTATTGTAAATGTATGGATTCTATTGATATTATATGATTTTATCATCTAATAGAAAATAAATTTAGAAACAGTTAAGTTTTATAACGAATCTTTGACAAATCTTGGACAAATAACAATCGTTGAAAAACTTAAAAGAAAAAGTGTTTGAAAATGGAATGTGATAAGTAAATGGTAAAAAATATCATATGAATATAAGATTCATATATTATAAATTTACATATGCAAAAATATAGTATGAATTTATCCATCTTTCTTATAAATATTTAATACATAATAAAATAAATTAAATAAAAATAATGATAAATTTGGATATTTCATAAGAAAATTGTGTTTTCCATATATCATAATTGTCTCATGTTTTTTTGTTGAAACAATGATATATCTCAACTTTTAGTATAAATGTTATTCCCTCCGTTCCTTTTAAAGTGTCGTCTTCCCTCCGTTCATTTTTAAGTGTGTTTTAGAAGAAATTTTTCGTTACTATTTAAATATTTTTTATAGTTTAATGTTATAATTTGTCAATTATATCTTTATTTTGTCAATTAAAAATATAAATGCGTTATATTTTTAACAGAAATTCAAGTTTTGGTTTATCAAAAGAAAAAAAAGAAATTCAAGTTTTGGAAAATAAAAAGACGATAGTATATTAGGAAGACATGATTTTAATAATTAGAAATTCAAGTTTTGGTTTATCAAAAGAAAAAAAAATTCAAGTTTTGGAAACTAAAAAGATGATAGTACATTAGTAAGACATGATTTTAATAATTAGTACCGTAGGATTTTACACGTGTTAAATTAAGTATTTTATTCTCTTATAATATTTGATTGTTATAACTGAAATAAAATCTCATATAATTTTGAAAATTAAATGAAGATATTATATCAATATTAAATAAATGATATGTTTTAAAATTATTCATAATAAATGTAAGAATGAATTTAATTTAGTTTTTATTTTTTAAATAAAAAATACTTCAAAAGTAATAATCATCACCGTTGCGTAAGAACTATAAATTAAATTTAATAAATGATGATTTAACTAAAATATTTAGGATTTAGGATTTAAAATAAAATATATCATACATATTCAATTTTCAATTTTAAAAATTTTAAAAATTAAATATAATTAATAATAATAATAGTGATATATTATTATTATTATTATTATTATTATTATTATTAAATAATATGGATTAATAGTAATAACTGATTATTATATACCCGGAAAAAAGTTTTTTTTTAATTTTGAGTACAATAATTTAATTTTACATTGTTTGAATTTTCTAATAATTGTATTGGAAATGATTAATATTTAGTATTGAAGTTATAACCAATAATAAAATAAAATCAAGAATTAAGTATTTTAATTTGAATTAATTAAAATTGACTATATCATATTAAGAAGTCGAATAAATAGTATTAAATGATAATTGTAGTTTCTAAATAAATAATTTAAATCATTAATTGTAAATTGTTTATATGCATTTAATTTTTAATTTCATATGAAAAATTTGTATACATTGAAAACTCAAAAAAACTAAAGTAAATATTTAATTTAATTATTTTTAATACTTTAATAATACTTATTATTTTATTATATTTATTTATTGCATATATAAAGGTATTAATAATCCTTATTTAAATAATCTTGATTATAATAATCTCTACTTAAAATATAATACGTTTTATGTTTTTGTGTCGAAATGAAACAAATAATATTTATATAAACCAATTATTAATGTAGTAAGGAGCAATTAGACGTATAAGATAAATATATGGTATTTTTACGAAATTTAAAAATAAAATAAAAATTCTAAATTCGACCCAACCATTATATGGTATTTTTACGAAATTTAAAAATAAAATAAAAATTCTAAATTCGACCCAACCATTATATAATTGTTAGACGAGTAATTTTGATTAGCATGTGTAATAAATGACACACTGATTTCAAAAGTAGAAAACCAATAAATGTATTGCGTGTCTTAGACTTACTACCTTTGATTTTCTGTAAAAATTAAGAATATGGAAATGGATTAGAGTTATAAATCATATGCAAATGGTAAAAACTACGATTTTTTTTATTAATAAAACTTAAAGTATAATAGAAAGACTGATATCAATAACATTTAATATATTTTTTTCTTACACACTTATTTAAGGAAATAATTACATATTTCAATTACAGACAAATAATATGTAATGGAAAGACAATTCTAAATTTTTTTAGAAATTTAATGGACCTGTGACGTACTTTATTGATTTGTTATAACACAGTAGACCAAAATGCAATTCAACTCTTATCAGTATATGAGAAAAACTCAATTTATCTACGCTACAAAAACTAAACAGATCATGATATTTAGATCACAATGGTTGAGGAGGAACACAGGCACACGACTTTTTCAACATTTTTCACCCTGCAAAATTAATGAATTTTTTTTTTTAACAGTTCAATCATACTATATTATAATAAAGTTTTAATAATATAAATTAACTTGTGGATATAATTTACAATATATGTGCATAAAGCTATATATCAATGGAAACCAATGATATTGTGCATCTGTGATGTATTTTAACATAATCATTATAATATAAGTTGAATACCTTGGATAGGGTTTGTTTGCTGGACGACACAGTTTGTTTGCTTGACGGCAAGACTGAATACCTTTGATATGACTTGTATGTTTGACGACACGATACACAACAGAGTGCGACCATTCAATTCTTCTTGGCTGCAGTATAACAAAAACAACGTTTAATCAGAAAACAGAAAAACAAAACGATATCAAACAACAAAGAATAATAAAAAAACAGATACATCATGGTGAAGGAACGTGTAACTGATTTTGAAAAATATAAGTATATCAAAATGGAAGATTGAAAGATGAATATGAAAACAATATCAAATACGAAATCACTCATGCTGCAAACAAAGAACAATGATTAAAAAAATACAATAGATAACATTCACATGAAAAGTATTGTAAAACAAAAGTAATGATTAAAGACGGAAAAGTGGAAGATGAAGCTCAAACGGTACCACACATTGATTCAAGCATTTCAATATCATAAGGTTGCGGGTTTGTTTCAAACTTTAAATATTACTGATTACACGAGTGGGAAGAATAGGTTTAGAGTTGAAGGAGAGATTGAATTTGTAGATGAGAGATGCATTATGCAGTTATTATAAGGATTGAAGAGGCAAACGAAATTGAATGAGGGGAATGAGAAAGGGTTTGCAAATTTAAAATTATGCAAACTTCACTTGGCTCAATGTCTGCATGACCCAATGAAAATGCATCGATGCATTGTTTAAAGGAAAAAGGCAATTAATTTGGTATGTGAATGGTTGCAAAGTTATGATTTCAATGGAATTATTTATTTTAATATTGTGTAATGATTAATTAGCGGAAATGACGATTAAGGGCATAAAGTAAGGGATTTTAAAAGGGTTAATTAGTCTAATGAAGTAATTTTGGTGGTATATAACTTTCTTATATTATTATTAGATATCACAAGTTGAGTCTTTAAAATGCTATGACTTCAAACATGTTATTTTTTCAATTTACATCTATGATCCTGCTCATCATTTCTTGGTTTTTTCTTAAGAGTTTCCTACAAGGTACATAAAAATTGTTGTTTCCAGCAAATGTTAGTATCTGTCTTTTTTGTTTTTTTTTTGTGTTTCCTATATGCTACATTGGTATGCTATTTGCTCTTGATTCTTGAAGTTAAATATCACATGTTAAATCTCTAAAATGTTACAACTTCAAAACTTTATTCTGCATATTAATCTTTACTGGTTCGTGTCATTTTTAACATTGCAGTTGACTTTACCAACATATAAAGACCACTTACTCTCATAAGTGATTTAAAGATGTGTTCGTGTACTTTACCTGTGGATCGTTAAAGACCGCAATGGACAACAACATTTAAAATTGATTATACAAGATAACAATAAACTTTTCTCCTATTTCTAAATTCACGATTTTATTTTTGTGATTTAAATCCACTATCTCAGTCTCCCTATTTATAAAATGTCTTAACATTTTCTCAGCCTATCTAATTTGAGGCTGAATTTTGATGACATAACAAATGAGATGTTTATGTGGACCTCTGTTGATGATATCACAATGTGAAAGCAATTTTTTAATTAATATTCATTTGATCAAGATATACTTTAATTATCATGTCAATTTCTTTTATTTTTTCATTTTTGTGTGCTATTAATTGAACATATATATTTATACTTTCAGGTATTCTATTCACAGGTTGAGTTTTGTATAAGAAAAGTCAGTAACTTTGAGAAAATGGCTCATATTTGCAATAAATCCTCTCTTGCATAACACTTACTCCCATTGACTATATAGTTATAGTACTATAAAGTCTACTATATAGTATATAGTACTATAAAATTTAGTATATGTAAAGCATCTCTCTGTCTTGAATATGCATTTGGACAGGTATGATCTGGAAGGACAATTCTACCGCTTTACGGCGTCACTGTTGAGAATATGGTGTAGCTAAGTTTTGCCCATTTGCGTTCAAGAAGACGTCAAGTTCATCTTTTAGGTCCAATAAGTATTGATTGAACAATAAGTTCTAATTAAGCTGATTATTCAAAGAACTAACAATTTTTATTTCTTAAATAGTTGATCATCATCATAATATTCACCTTGTGTGAGAAAATATGCATGTCTTTTACATGTGTAGAATTAGCATTACTATGCCAATATTTATTTCTTAAATGTTTGATCTTAATGTTCATCTTGTATGGAACATACTAGAATAAATGATTATGAAAGATTGAAACTATCAGTACTATTGTGAGAAGTGGTAAGAACAATGGTGATGTTTTTCAAACTCCTGAGAGTTACCATGAGAAAGTGCGCGAGGGGTTAGGATCAAATGTTGACTGAGGCTTCAAGGAAAGAAAGATGTTTGTAGATCAAGTGAAATTAATGGGGTTGATGATCCTATTCTAAAAGGCATAGATGTTGATGAAAGCACCCTTGGTGAACCATGGGTACAAGGGCTTATGAGGTATTTTCTTTTTAATTTCATGCCTTAATTTCTCATTATTGACTTGTGTTTGTCTTTAGAAATGATTTTGTTTGTCTCTGTATGTGTTGTTTATGAGAAATGTTGCAGGAACGTCTAGAAGCCGCAAATGCTTTAAAGAAGCAGATGTGGACTGAGGCATAAGTTGATAAACGCTATATTAAAGAGGATTCTTTTGTTAAAATGAAACTTTCTCCAATTTGGGAAACAAGAGTGAACCAACTGTTACATTTCCATCAGTAAGGGGTAAAGAGTGCCCAGTGCATACTATTAAAGTTGAAAATGCAAAGGTTTTACTCACTTCCTATGACCAGCATGAACAGATAAATTCAATGCAGGAAAATGAAAAGCTTATTCTGAATTCATTAGAAGCGAATATACAGAAGCAAGATTGTTCCATTGGCTAGATAATCTATTGGTCAATTAGGGGAACAAACTTTCATGCATAGATCACTACCTCTTAGTTTGAATCGAAGACGAAGTCGATACTAGAAGTTCATTGCTTTTGCTTCTCTAAGCGATCTAGGTTGTGGCAGGATTTTTGTGGAATTGCATGATGGCTGTTGGAAGCTGATTGATTATGAAGAGGTATTGCTTCTAGGAGGCTGAACTAATCTTTAATGATCATTAATTTATAATATGATTTCCAAGTGTTATTATTGTCCATTTTCTTATTTGCACCTATTATTTAGCATTCGTTAGCATTAGATATCATGAATGCTAAATACTATTAACATCAGTTGACAATTAGCATGTCTCAATTGGAGGAGTTGATGTCTGTGCTGATGGCTATTGTTTGATTTGTGAGGTCTAATTGTGGGTCTTTGTGAGTCCTGCAATTTTTATTTTAGGATGTGGTCTGGTTGCATTTCAAGTTTCTTATTTTAAATCTAATTCAATGAGCATGAATGAGTGAAGCCTGATTTCTTCTAAATGTTCTGATGTATGCCCACAGGCTCTGTTTATTATGTCAGTATAGGGCTTTGGTTCTGTAATTTTAGTCATGTAATGTTGAGTCATATTAAACTTTTTTGCAAGTTTTTAGGCTAGAACGTGAACTCCAGCCTACTTATCATAACTGATATAACACAACAGATTGTATAATTTCTGAATTAATCCATATACTATTCATAAACTGGTTTTATGATTTCAAAATAAATTAATACGAGGTTTAAAAATTATGCTTTGAAATATATATTTTGGCACCGCAGACTATGCCTCAGCAACACAGTTGCATTTAAAAACTGTTACCTGTGTACGATTCAACATTACTATATGTACCTTCAAAAACCTTAAAAATAATAAATAATAATACGAAAAAAATGAATTACTACTGCTATATTTTATTTGCTCTGGAGTTGAAATTAGGGGTGACAAAACGGGCCGGGGCCCGCCGGGCCGCTCGCGCACCCGCCAAAAAATGGCGGGTTGGGTTGGGATTTTAGGCTCGCCGCTCGCCAAAGCCCGCCCCGCCAAAACCCGCCACCCGCCATACCCGCCCCGCCAAAGCCCGCTGCTCGCCATAGCCCGTTCCTCCTCCAAAACTCACTCTTTTTTTAGTTAATTCTAGTAATTGCAATCTTTGATGGTTTAGTTTATACATTTATTTATAAATATATGTAATATTTTTTAAGTAAATTTGTTAAAAAATTACTTTTATAAAAAATTGTTTTAAAAAATAAGTGAAAAGTTTAATTAAAATGTAAAAAAAGCCTATTAATCTATTTAAAAAAATATAAAGAAAAATAGGCGGGTAAGCCCGCCGCCCGCCAACCCACCATCTTGGCGGGGCGGGCATGAATTTTATGCCCATTTTACTTGGCAGGCATGTCCGCCCCGCTCGTTTTTTGGCGGGCATAAGGCGGGGCGGGCGGCCCGTTTTGCCACCCCTAGTTGAAATAGCACCTTTAGATAGGGGTGGCAAAACGGGCCGTGGCCCGCCGGGCCGGCCCGCCACCCGCCAAAAAATGACGGGTTGGGTTGGGATTTTAGGCCCGCCGCTCGCCAAAGCTCGCCCCACAAAAACCCGCCGCCCGCCATACCCGCCCCGCCAAAGCCCGCCGCCCGCCAAAACCCGCCTCTCCTCCAAAATTCACTCTTTTTTTAGTTAATTCTAGTAATTTTAATTCTTTATGGTTTATTTTATACATTTATTAATAAATATATGTAATATTTTTTTAAGTAAATTTGTTAAAAAGTTGCTTTTATAAAAAATTGTTTTAAAAAATAAGTGAAAAGTTTAATTAAAAGGTAAAAAAAGTCTATTAATCTATTAACAAAATATAAATAAAAATAGGCGGGTAAGCCCGCCGCCCGCCAACCCGCCATCTTGGCGGGGAGGACATGACTTTTATGCCCATTTTACTTCGCGGGCATGCCTGTCCCGCTCATTTTTTGGCGGGCATAAGGCGGGGCGGGCGGCCCGTTTTGCCACCCCTACCTTTAGATACAAATATCACAAGTTTGTACGCATTTGGAAATGACTTTTGCTACATGGACTGTTTGCAAGTCCTTTTTTTACTTTAATAATATTTTCTTCCTCCATCACCTACTTCTTTCTTAGCTTTGAATACATTGTTACCTTTTTTACTGCGAAAGATTCCAGCTATGCATTACACTTAGGGTGTGCTTGTTTTAGATGATTTTGTGAAGAGAGAGTTTAGTGAGAGAGAAGTAGAAGAGAAATGGTCTATTTCTCTTGCTTGGTTGAGAGATGAAATAGAGAAGAGAGATTAATTTTTGTGGGCCCATGCACTTTTTCATTTCTCTCCTGAGATGAGAAGAAAACAACAATTAGCTCATAATTTTTTGTCTTTCCCCAATTACCCTCATGTTATTAGTTAGACTAATATGTAATACAATATTGCCAACAAAAAAATATTCATTCACGTTATAATATCATTAAAATATTTATCAATTCTATCAAAATAATATTATTATTAACAATTTATTTTTTTAAATTAAATTAAAAACTGATATAATTAATTAATTATTTAAATTTAAATACAAGAATTAAATTAACTTTGATAGAAATATTATTTAGTGTATGGGCATTATTGTACTTTTAAAAAAATACTACACTTCTCTCTTCTCTATTTCTCTTTTCTTTCTCTTATACCAATCACTATATCAAATCTACTTTATTTCTTATCTTTTTCTCTCTTCTCACATTCTCTCTTATCTATTTCTCTCTTCACAACTTCTCTTCTAAACCAAACACATCCTTACACTTTTATAGAGTAAATCTATATACCTAGCTAATAGATTTCTAGCACTGCAAAACATCATTCATCTCATCCCAGTCACATGTCTTTTCATTATAGAAATTAAGATCCAACTCAATTGGATCTTAGATAGTTCGATTTCCTTACTATTCCGTTAATTCCGTTAAGACAAACGTTTATATAATATTTGCTTTTTAGGATGCAACAAATAATTTTTATTCAAGGTTCAATTTGATTTTTAAAACAAAACCAAAGAATCCGAATTTTTCATAATGAAAACAAATCTACAATAAGGAGGATGATTTACAATGAGAAAGATAATGTTAAGAGTGAGAAGAAATAGAAAAATCTCAATTTATTATTGTGTTGGATTGTGTGAATGGATTATTAAGAGAGAAAACATTAAGAGAGAAAACATAAAAATCCAACCTTATCTTGTGGTGGTGCGACACTTGGCAACGTGCATACTGTATTAGTGGAGTAAAAAATCATAAGTTTTCAACTTTCAAGCTTATCACTTAGACCATTTACAATGGTTGAAAAACTCAACACCAACTTTTTCAACTCTCAACACTCCACATCATTTTCTCTTTCTTCCACCTAATAACTCAACACCCATTCAACTTTTACCCTCTCCAATGGTTTTTCATTCAACACCCTACCCCACCACTTTTTATTTTCATATTCTTATTTAAATTTTATTTTTATGATTACATAAAATTACAATTATCGATTAAAATTAAATTAAAATAATAAATACTTAATAATTTATTTTTTAATTTTTTGTAATAAAAACAAAATTTATTTAAATAATTGGATACGATACAAATCATCTTAAATTAATTTAAAATACAACACACAATTAACGTAATTAGTACGTTACAAATAATTTAAAATGCAATACAACACACAAGTAACGTAATTAGTACGATACAAATAATTTAAAATGCAATACAACACACAAATAATTCAATCACGGAACATTCCAAACTTTGTCCATATGTGCTTCACTAGATCGGCTTGCAATTCTTTATGAACATTTGGATCACGGAACTCTGATCTAGCACGCACATGATTTGCAAAAGCGGGTAACACCTCGGTCGAGTATGGTTGTGGTGCACTAGATCCACTTTCCCCAGATTGCTCAAAATCGGTCCAACGTTGAGAATATGAATCTCGTTCATCCTCAACAATCATATTATGTAATATGATGCATGACCTCATGATGATACCCAAATCAGCTATGTCCCACAAGCGAGCTGGTTCACGGATGATTTTAAATCGAGCTTGGAGCACTCCAAATGCACGTTCGATGTCCTTCCGACATCCCTCCTGAAATTTTGCAAATAATTTATCGGGTTCACTTTGAGGAAGTCTAATCGATTTGACGAAAGTTAGATAAGAAGGGTAGATACCATCAGCTAGATAGTATGCCATATTATATGGACGTTGATTCACAAAGAAATTCACACTTGGAGCCTTTCCCTGTTCCACGTCATCAAACACTGGTGACCGGTCTAGAACGTTTATATCGTTCAACGTTCCCGGACATCCAAAAAAGGCATGCCAGATCCATAGGTCATGAGATGCAACTGCTTCAAGAATAACTGTGGTGGTTCCCTTATCCCCTCTAGTAAATTGTCCTTCCCATGCTTTAGGACAAATTTTCCACTCCCAATGCATGCAGTCAATACTCCCAATCATCCCTGGGAACCCCCGCATTTCACTAACATGCAGTATTCTTTGCAGGTCATCTTGGGTTGGTGCTCTCAGATACACTTGCTCGTAGAAGCGTATGATTCCTTTACAGAATCTACGTAAGCACTCCAATGCTGTAGTACCTCCTATTTTGATGTACTCATCGACCGCATCTGCTGCAACACCATATGCTAACATTCGCATTGCTGTGGTACATTTTGCTAAGGGTGATATACCTTCTTTATTGGCTGCATCAACTCGATGGGTGAAGTAGTTATCACTACTTGAAAGGTCCCCAACGATTCGAAGGAAAACATTTTTTTCATCCGGTACCGACGACGAAACATTGCATCGCCATATGTAGGCTCATTGGCAAAGTAGTCGTCAATTAGTCTTTGGTTTGCCGCTGCATGATCTCTATTGAGATATTTTCTACAATAATTAAAGCAAACACTACACTGGCATATTGAAACAACAATAATTAAAGCAAACACTACACTGACATATAGATTCGACAATAATTAAAGCAAACACTACACTGACATATTGAAACAACAATAATTAAAGCAAACACTACACTGACATATTGAAACAACAATAATTAAAGCAAACACTACACTGACAAATACTTCATTGAAATTAATTATCAAACAGTTCTGCCTCCAACTTTTTCAACAGCTGGTTCTTCCGGTCATCTAGATGCTCTTCGGAAGTTAGCTTTAGATACATCTTCATTTTCTTGGTTTTAGTCTTTTCCAAGGCTATATTGTTAGCCTGCTGTTGCATCAAGGCTATGTTGTCCAATCGTTCAAGCTCTTTCGTCTTGAATTCTTTGTATTCAGCCCATTCTTTGTCCACCACCTCCGAGGCATATTCCTTGCTTTTCTTTTTACCCTTTTTTTTAGCTGCCTCCCTTCCTATAGGACGAGCACTGGATTCTACAGTGTTTGAGCCACATGCATCACTCTCGCGAGATCTCTTAGATCCACTACTTCCTGAGCCAATATTTCCTCCTACTTGACTAACATAACGTGGTTGATCACGGAGAGCGTGCCATTCTTCCATTAAAGTGAATCTAACATTCTTCCCACATGCATATAATTCCTGCGCTTTTGCCAAAACATCATTCTCCGACCAACCACTTCCTTGCATACGCTTAGCGCCATCATAAGCGCC
This sequence comes from Vicia villosa, assembly GCF_029867415.1. Taxonomy (NCBI): domain Eukaryota; kingdom Viridiplantae; phylum Streptophyta; class Magnoliopsida; order Fabales; family Fabaceae; genus Vicia; species Vicia villosa. Next base: position 217,186 of record NW_026705830.1, on the reverse strand, counting down.
AATCCATTTACCCAACACTTTGTTCATATAATTAAAACGGTTTCGGCATGCAGGTCCATCACGCGGAGGATCGAATGAGCAATGCTCATTACAATACTCAGCAATTTTACCCCAATATGTTTCACCTTTCTGGTTTCTTCCGACAACACTGCTTGTTCCAAATTTAATCCACCCACTAATTAGCACCAAATTTTGTTCAGTGTTCCATGCTGGTTGCTGAGTTTTCCTGCTCTTAGGAGTTGAATCCTCTGAATTTGGAGCGACTTCATTAGAAACTATCATGCCACCAATAGTTAGTTGTGTTGAAAACTCGGGAAATTCAGGTACACCACCACTTGGAAAATTTGCATTCGCCATTGTCACATAACCATTAAACGGGGGTGTTTGAGATGGATTTCTCGGCATAGATCCATAATATGGTTGAAAGTTTGGAACAGAGGATGACTGGTTGAAATTTGGTGGAAAACCAAAACTAGGTATGTTTTGAGGATGTTGGTTGGAAAATTGATTTGGATTTTGATAATAGTTGGGATTTTGATAATTGTTGGGATTTTGAAAATTGTTGGGATTTTGGTTAAATGGAAAATTAGCAGAATTTTGAGTGTTAAAATGATTATTGGGATCCATTTCACTAAAAAAAGACACTTAACTTAAAAAAAAAACACTAATAGAAAGATAATAATAGAGAAATATAGTGAAAAACTTGGTTTTTTTTTCTGTGTCCAAATCAAATGAACCAAGTCTCTATTTATAGAGAAAAAAAATCATGAATTTTGGTATTAAAAAAAAAAAAAATTAATTTGCAGCGAAATAATTGAGTTCAAAGTATTAAATGGATAAAAATCTGGCCAGCCAATCAGAAACAGCCACGTGGCTGCACTTATCTCCTTTTCCATTCTCTCTCCGCGTGCAGAACTCTCCCACTCTCACTCCAGCGCGTGGCCCACACGCGCCTGCGTTGCTCCACTCACACGCTGCCACGTCAGCTTCTGGGACAGATTACTTGGTGTTGAGTTTTCTCAACATCTCTCTCCTCCAACACACACTCAACACCACATTCAACTCCCCATTGCACATCTTTTCCCCATGTTGACTTTAATTCTACTCCCCATTGCACTTGGTCTTATATATACGATAATCGATATATTAATATTTTTAATATATATTGAACTTTTTTCCAAATGCATTAGTTGTTTATAGAATAATATTGATGATTCCTATTGCTTCGCCGAAGTTTTTCGAAATTAAAATTTTAATAAAATCTTATGTAAAATCAAAATGTCTCAATAAAGATTAAATGGATTAGTTTTATTATCAATTGAAAAAAGAAAATGTTAACTGGAAATTAATTATAATAGTTTAATAAATAATTTTGCTTCTCAAAAAGTTTGAAAAATAAATTTTAGATAAATATTATAATAATTTAATTTTTTTTAATAGAATATAAAAGATCTCAATTTAAAATCTGGGCCGGCTATGTTACGAACTACACATCATATTGTCGACTTTTAACTAAATCACTTAGCTGGTCAAGATTCAACTTTTTAAATGACAAATTGGAATGACTCAATCACCTTCGGCGAGTTTGAGAATTATGATATGATTCTAATTATTATGATTAACACGTATCGATTGAGTATTGATGATCCAGTTATGACTAGCCAAAATGCAAAGAATGCATTTGTGTATATATAGTTTGCTCATAAAAGAATATTATTATTATTTTATTATTATTATTATTATTATTATTATTATTTCTTGCATTTCATGAGTCTATTACTTAGTGGCATTAAAAATGGTGATTGTTTTGTTGCAAATAAAAAGAAAATGCAAAAGAGCAAAATGGAAAGAGGCTTTCAATTTTGAAACGCGAGGAATTGCAAATTGGTTGTTACGAGAGTGATGTTTTCAGGCCATAGTGAAAGTTCTTGGAGTAAAGTATTAACACTCATTTATATGTTAATCAGTATCTGGAGTATTTTCTTAAACAATTTTTCAAAGTGATTACTATTGTATATGCTATAAAATATTTTATTTATACGTTGTTTAGAATTTATTTTTTATTTAATGCAAAACTTTTGACTCATTTTATTATTTCTCTATAAATTTTAATAAAATACGATTCAGTGGTAATGGAATGAGTGACACTGACAACGCCATATCCACGTTACGAATTTCCATTTTGCAGGATTCAGGCAAGCAGGTGTAAAACTGGCATGTGTATAGGTTTGTTTATTTTGGTAGTACTTCCCGTAATCATAACGCTGGATATTTTAAAACGCACTAACTTCATAAATAAATAATTAATTTTACTTGTGTAGAAAATTGTATGGAAATAAATTTAAGAAAGCTTTGAATAATGGTTATGCTTTTAGCTTAGTTTTTACAAAAAAGAAAAATTATATTTAGAATAGTCATCTACAATGGTTGAAAAATACCTAAATCCTTCTTAGAATGTAATGTAATACTTAGAATAGAGTTTTGTTTGTCCTTCTACACACCAACTATATAAAGTAAATAAAAGCATGGTAAAGACATGTGATTGCTTACTAAATTAATGGTCAATTAATTTAGTGGTTGACATTCACTTTTTTTAAGTGAACATACGTGATGATGAAGATTAAACCCCGCACCCGTGTATCAAATGCTCCTACTGTTTATAGTGATTTCTGGTAAATAACTGTTAATCTTTCAAAATTTTATGTATATTTTTGATAACTTACAGGATCGACTATATTGATCCTATGACATATGCCTAAGTGACTTTGTCTTAGTGATTAAATTCATCTTCTTGACTCTATTCTAAAAAAGTACTCGGATTTACAATTGGTGTAAAGGCAATGGAATATGTAACAACAAATTTTAAAGAAAGACTCAAAGAATTTCGACTGTAAATATAAAAGACATAACTTGACGAAAAGTATGTAAATGACTTGCACTAATAAAACGAAAATAATATTAGAATGACAATGGTGTTACACGTACATTCTCTGCAAACTCTTTCTCTCACACTTGATACTTGAGCAATTTTGAGTAACTTTGTACAAAATGAACACCACTTTCAACATAAAAAGACTCCTATTTATACTAATTCGACCATAATGGTCTTTTTCTAACGAAATGTCACGTTGCTTCCATGCGTCCTTTTGGCTAAACGAATTACTTCGAAATTCAAATATTCCCGCTCGAAGCCTTCGAAACGCGATCCACGTGACTTATTTAAAATACGTATACCCTTCGAAATATTTTGCAAATATCTTCAATCCTCGCTTTAAACATCTCGAAGACTTTCTAGTGGAAGCTTCAACTCAATGCAAAGAAAAAGCTCTTATTCGAATGGACTTTAAGAAATATCTTTGCATGACTCTCTCTTATTTTCTCTTCGAAACATACAGTCTAACAACTTTATTTGGTCGTCGAAATCTCCAGCTAACACCTACACAACTGTCAGCTGAGTTTATTGAAAGTGTAATTTTGTGTCAAAGTAGAAATTTGACATAGTCTATATTGACTGTATTCGACAGATGATCGAATAGAATAAGTAGTTGTTGAAATGCATGTAGTAGTCGAAATGTATAAGTTGTTGAAGGAGCTTGCCTTGATAGATTTAAACTTAACATTTTTGTATGTTTTAGCTGAGTTAGTTAGTTAGAGTTTGCTTGGTGAACATGCAAACTCAACTATAAATAAGGACGTATCCTATCATTGTAAAGAGTGAAGAAAAGTTTAATAAAATTTCAGTTTGAAGGCAGAGAGAAACTCATCAGAATCTTCTTCTTCTTCTTCCCCATTTCTCTAAAACCCTAGTTTCTCTTTTCTCCCCCAATTCATCTTTCTTTCTTCTTAAAATTTATGTGCAGCGTGAATCATCCCGCAACCAAGGTGTCGTTGATTCACTCAGGTGAAGAGTGGAGAACAAGCGGCGGAATAAATCAAAAATATTGATTCTTGTTCATTAAGATTGATTTGAATTAGCTACAACATCGGGGTTGAATTCCAACATTTGGTATCTAGAGCACTGGTTGTGTAATTCTTGGGAAGCATAACACAATGAATCATCCGAACAAACATTTTCCAGCAAGTCTTCCAATTCTGAAAGATACGAATTATGAGAATTGGTGTAAATAGATGAAGATTATTTTCTGCTATCAAGATCTTTGGGATCTTCTGAAGGAAGGAGTAACAACAATTGGAGAATATGCTACAAATGAACAAAAGGTTGTACATAAAGAATTGAAGAAGAAAGATCATAAAATCTCTTTATAAATCATCAATGTGTTGATCCATATAAGTTTCTCTTTAGATGTTTTTTTTTTTTTTTTGAAAATTTCACGCAAGAAATTAATTCCCCCATATGGTAAATCGATTCCCCTAACAGATTTTATGCTAGATTTGAAAATTTCGCGATGGAAATCGATTCCCCTATATGGTAAACCGATTTCCTGACTACATAATGCAATTTTTTGCCTTTCTTTGAGCTATTTTGTTTTTTCTCTCCGTCTATTTTCTTTTGATTTATGGTTGTAAGTCTTGATGAATTTATTGTGTAGAGGTTATGATTTTATCATTCTTCTGATGGACAATTGAAGTGAAATCCCATAAGTAATCAAAAGGATTTCATATGGATTTTGGTTTTTGGTTTTAATTTTAATCCATTCCCCTCCCTCTTCATCTCAATCCCCTTCTTGTTTTTTATTGTTATTTTACATGTGTTAAAAGTTTTTGAAGAATGATCTTCTATATCATTTCTCTAACTTGATCTTAAACACATAACTTGTTATTGATCGGCCTCGTGGTAGGGTGACTTCTATATAAGCTACTTGGCGATTGCTTAACATAGCGCTAAATTTGTCCCGTATCAAAAAATGATCATTCGTGGCCTAAACTTATATTTATAAACCCAGGGATGGTTGATTATTTGACAATTGACTCAATACCTTTGAAAACTTGTAGTTAGGAGGTTTTGGTCTTATCAGTCCTCCAGTGAGTTTTCATCAACTTTGACAATTAACTTCTAACCACTAATTATTAACTTCTAACTTTATTTTATGCTTCTTTTACTTGTTTATGCTTTATTATACTATTTCTCATTCATTATCATGTTTTATGTTTATGTTTATTTTTCCTTTGTCCATTTGGATCTATGTTTATGCTTATGCACTTTTTCTTTTGTCTATTTCGACCTATGTTTATGCTTATGCACTTTTTCCTTTGTCCATTTGGACTCTTATTTTGTTCTTAAAACATTAATAATCAACTTGAACCATAAAAAACTTAATGTAGACTTGAACTTTGGTTACTATACCCTAAGCTTGGAGGATGGACTATTGGACTAAGACTTTGATACATTGGCTTTATTATGTGGATATTATGGAGTTCTTGGAGTTTACTCCAAGGCATTGGGTTGTTTTTCTTTGTGTGCATGTTATTTTGAGTTCTATACTTTGTCTGAAGTCCTTGGGGTTTACTCCAGGCATTGAGATTGAGAATTCTTCTGTATGCAGCTGTTACTCTGGCCAATTTTTGTCTTAAGTTCTTATGGTGTATTTCCAAGGATTTGATTGCAAGCTACTCATATAAAGATTTTATATTCATTGAAGACTTTGCTTGATCTATGATTCATCTGAAGCTTATTTCATCTGGTTCTTGGTATTGTGCTTGCTTGGTTGTGTTAATCCTAGGATGTAAAATCTACATTGACTTCTTTATGTCAAGTGTTGGCTTCTTATTTGTTAGATTGTTCTTATCCTTAGCTTTTACTTTATGCTTTAGGGTAATCCCTTCATCTCCTCCCATCTTCTTAAATTTTCAAAACTTCTCCCTCTTTTTACAAAACCTTCTTATGTTTGAAAACTCTTTTAAAACTCTTTTTGATAAAATTTTCTTTCGAATCTTTAGCCCTTTGTGGCTTTCTTTTAAAACCTTTTTTTTTAAAGTTTAGACATGAATGATTATTTTAGTAGATATGTAATTCTCCAAAGTCTTGATATTTATTGATATGATTGATTCTTTTCCACTTGAAAGAGCTAGTGGCATACTTGTTGATTTATCCAAGTTGGAGTCCTTCTTTCATTTGTGATGCAAATGATCCATCTGTTCTCATGTTCAAGTATGGTTGGCTGAGTTTTCTTCCCTATGATAATCAAGTGTCTATCCTATTTTAAACAAAATCTTTTGTTTTATATTTAAGTGGAATTACATTTGCTCTTACTTCTCCATTTAATTGAGGAGGTATGTAGGCATGTCTTGCCGATCATAACTGTAAAATCAAACAAACTTTCTTTTGCACACAATTTTCTTTTAACACAGATTTTCAAAAAGGTTTTTGTGGAATACTACATATGTGAGGGGTGTTATCACCTTCCCCTTGCATAATCAACCCGCGTACCTATGATCACTACTTTTTATTAGTTTTTGATTGAAAAATTTCTTTGGGTTTTATTTCGCTCTTTTCCCTTTTCCTTGGCTTTCACTAAGATAATGAGTCAAGTCAACCAATGGCTTTGATCTCAATTTTTCCCGCTATAGAAAATTGGCGACTTCACTGGGGATACTATATTATATTTAAGTGAGTTAAGCCTATTTTTGTTTATCTGTGTATTTTATATTTGTATAATATTTGTGTGCCTTGTTTGTTTGTATGTTTGTTTTTTTCTTTTTGGCGTTTGGTGGTTCCTCTGTGATGAGATAAATCCTGACCCAGACTTGAGAGCACTATGAGATAAGAGGTGGTTGTTTACGGTGATTTCCGGTAAACAACCGCTAGTCCTCCAAACTATAAATATATACTTTGGTTACTCGCAGGATCGATTAGATTGATCCTAGGACATAGTCAAATAATTGTGTTTCGAGATAATTTGATTCATGTTTGTTGATCTTTTGCTTCGAAACTTGGTTATAGTGTGAACATGGAAGTAACTTGCGAAATAAACTAACAAAGAATGTACACAACAGAAACATAAACTGGTTATAAATGCAAGAAAAAAACTTTGACGAAAAGACAAAGGAATATAATCTTCAGAAATGTAAAGTACAGAAATGTAAAGTGCAATAATGTAAAGTGCAGAAATGTAAAGATCAATCGAAGAACATAAGGAAACTTAAACTACAAGAAAGACTAGGCGGAAAAGTAAAGGAAACTTAAAGATACTTTGATTCTGTAAGTAGAAATACAAACATATTAAATGTGTGGTGTCATACGTACATTTCTCAGCGAACTCTTTCTCTTAACACTTGATACTTGAGTGATTTGTGAGTGATTTGTACAAAATGAACACCCTGGATCCTGATACTAAGACCCTTATTTATACTAATTCGACCCTAACGGTCATACGCTAACGAAATGCCACGTTGCTCACATGCATACGCTTCGAATCCCTGGGGCGCCATCTGTCCTTGTTCGGTTACATAGAATATTTTGAAATTCAAATCCTCCCGCTTGAATCCTCTTTCGATACGTGGCAACGTGGTCTTTAACGAGAATGCAACGAAATACGCTAAGCTTTAGTACTATTGTATTTAGAAAAACGCTTAAGTCTCAAAGACAATCTATCTCGATTTAGCTTCGATTCCAGTCGTCTTCATCATAAATAACATCCTCGGACATAGCCATTTAAAAGCCACTTATTCTCGAGAATGGCCGTCAGAAGCCATTTTTCTTCGAACTCTAACTCTTCAAGAAACATTTTCTTCAATTGAAATCTCCAGCTAACAGTGGTATGACCAATAGTTGCATGTCTAGAGCAGTCCTAAACATGAGCAGCATATGATGGAGCCCCAATCAGTGGAGGCCTCATAGAAGGTAGTACTTGTTTTTACGAGCAATCATAACAACATTATTACTTTCAATTTTGAGTGTCCCGAGAAGCTGAATGGCCATTAGAACCCTTTAACCCATCTTAGCCTTTTAGGATGTAGTGCAAAAACAGTTCAAGTGCATACTTGAACTAGTTGTTATGCGATACTACACTCAGACGAGTTTCTCTTGAGAATATTATTGGTCTGTGAGCAATCACTAAACCGATAATATCCGAAAGATGGATCGTAGACTCAAGAAACTTTGTAGAACCCATTGTACAGGTACAATAAACCCTTAGTAAATACCTTTATGGCCGGTTCTTATTCATTGACTCCATGCTCGTGGTTCCCCATGTGCCTTTTGTTGTTCTTACTTGTGGTTCTTGTTGTGATGTGTTGCGTAACATTGCATTTGCATTGCCTCATGTGCATACTTCATGCATACATCCAGGTTGTCCAGAAAAATCATTTTCAGATTTGTCTGCATGCTGTCAAGCTGTTTCCTCAACACAAGTGTGGAACTAGAGACAACGTCAGAAGAATAATGGAAAACCATGAACAACATAACGCAAAGGTCAGAATGGAAATTGATGAGTTGAAGAATATTGTTTGAAGATTTTAATTAAGGATAAAATAATATAATAACATTGTAAACAAAATTAAAATTTGTAATAAAGAAACTAATTAATTAATTAGATCAAAATCTCCCCCTTTTAACAATCTCTCTTTTATATTATCACTCCCAACTTTTTAATTTATTTACTAATAATATCTATTGACATTTACTCCTAAAATTTAATGATTTCACTAAAACACTCTTAAATATTTTATAATATTACTATTTTTGATTGCGTCTCTTAATATTATTTCACATATAATATACAAAATAAAATAATTTAATACATAACTTTTCAGAATCACTTTCACTCTTTATAAACACGACTCAAACTGTTAGAACAAGATTTAGTTCTCCAATAACACCTCTGAGTTTTAATAATAACAATGAGTATATTTGTATGAACAATTTTGGTACTTTAATGTTTGTTATTTTGAGTATTTAACAAACATGTTCTAAATATGATGAAAGGCGTGGCCAAAACATAAAAAAAAAGAAGACCAAGTTCCGCTTCTACACTACACAAGTTCTCATGAACAGTAACAAATCACTTCATAAGGCTCTGAAGCTGTGACTCTGATACGCAATCAAAGAAACCAAGTTCTGAAGATCTGAAGACAGAAGTTCTGAGGAATAATCCAGATGCTGAAGACTTATGTTTCTGAAGATAAAGGTTACTGAAAACCAAGTGCTGAAGATTCTAAAGACGGAGTTCTGAAGACTCTGAAGACTTGAAGTTCTGATGACCCAAGGCTTATTTTCTTTCTTCTAACTCATGCTCGTCAGAAGCCTATGAAGTCCAGAAGATAAAAAGATAATGTTACATGGTACAAAACGAATGTTTTGCTCCACTACCATGAAAGGACGGACGCGTCGTACGATCTTGTCCCCCACGGGCCACGATGATCAAGCTGCCAGTTTTATGAAATTTCCACAAATACCCTCCAACAGATATATATTATTTTATTGGCTATAAATAGACTTGAAGACCAAAGGAAAATAGTATTCATATGCTTTCCTTAGTCTATTATTCTTGAAATACTGTTTACTATCAGCTTGTGTAGAAGCAAATTTATTGTAAACAAACATTTTTCAAACTATTGTTTGATTGAGCCTTAAGGGACCAGTTGGTAAGAATCCTTGACAAGTCTAAGATTAGTGTGTCTTAGAGTTTGTACGTGAGTCAATTGCAGTTAGCTTCTGCATTGTAATAATCTTGAGATTATTGGATTAAGACCTTGTTTGATAAGGAAAAATCACCTTGGCGGGTGGACTAAATTAGCTTGATAATTTTTAAGTGAACTAGTATAAACATACATTGTTCTTTCCTTCTTGCATCTTTAACTTTATTATCAATAGTGAAGAAGAATTGTTTTATATAGGGGATTTTCTAGAAAAGTTTTTATTTTTAAAATCCAATTCAAACTCCCATTTCTTGTGTTTTTCATACCTTCACACATCTCCATTGTTCACTTATTTTTTAATTGAATATCCCTTATTAATTTTATTTGCTCTCTTAAATTTTACATGTCAGCAATAAGTTAAGATTTAATTTTAAGGTTGCTATTATTATAACTTTAGTTTTATAATGAGTAGATAGGGCGATAAAAGAAGTTAATTTATTAGAATAAAATTAGAGTTGAGTGTAGATTAATATCAAATTGACAGGTTAGCATAAAGTTAGGATTTGATTTTAGAGTTGTTATCATGACAACTTCAAATTTATAATAAGAAGATAAAAGAAATTAATTATTGAGAATAGAATTAGGGTTGGGTCTAGATTAATATCAAATTGACACGTCAACATAAAATTAGAGTTTGATTTTAAGGTTGCTATCGTGACAATCTTAAATTTTTATAATAAGTAGCTTATAAAAAACCGAAAATTTCATGTTAAATAAAATAATTCTATGTCAAATTAAACAATACCTAAGTTGCAAATGAACCTTTATTAATTAAGGGACAAAAGCAGTGTTTTAAAAATCAAAATAGATCGGTTGGTCAAACTGGAAACGAAGATGTCATGAGTCTGATCTGATTGCTAGACTAGGTAAGTTATTAAACCAGTGGAAACCAATTAAAATTGATCAAAATCGGTAAAAATCAAAAAATCAACAGTTTTAAAAAACTGACATATTAAATGATTGCTTTTTTTACTTCATGCAAAACAACTTTATTTTAATAATTCTGTTTAAAAATTTAAAATTAAAATATAAGTAGATTTTGTTGAAAACTTTGAAAAAAGTTTTTCTTATTGAAATTAAATTTATTAAATAATACAATTATTTTGTTATTAAGTTTATGTTTCAATTAGACTTTGTTCAAAATTTATATGGAATTGTATTTTGTATTATTTTGTTATGTTCGATGATTATATTTAGAATATGAATTTAAAGAATGAATTTGTGAAATTATGATATTTTGAAATTTTGTATATGTCGTAATTTTTTTAGAAACAAAGTGATTAAGCTCGACCGGTTTAATAATTATATACTTCTGTTACAGGAATTTGTTTATTCAACCGAATTGTTCGATTTAATCCGGTTTATTCATGCGGATAGACTAGTGACACAATGATTCGACCAATGAATCAATGACTATATGCCTTCACATGACCGATTCAATTTTAAAAATATTTGACAAAAATAAAATTTTAAATTAAATTAAAGGATTAAAAAATGTCAATTTATCATCGTGCACTTTTTTAGGAAAATTAATATTAAACATTAAAATTTCTAAAAAGAAATCATTTTATTTTAAAATATAAAATAATTTTAAAATCCATAATCTTTTATTAAAAAATTTAAATATTAATCGAGTTGATAATGATGTAGGTAAATAAATGAAGTATCAGGATGATATATGACTATGCAATCTACTAGTATTATGAGAATGGTCCCTATCTACTACCTATCTACTAGTATTTCTAATATTTATTGATTCAAACAAAGTTTTTACACTAATTTAATAAATAGTTATTTTAGTCTGAATAATCACTATTTTACTATTTAATCTTTAAATTTTTTTATCAGAGGACTAAATACTTAAATAAAAAATAATTTGGAAGATTTCTTAATTAATTTTAATATCTAAATTAGCTGTTTATTCTTTAATAATTTGTAGACATTTATAAACATTTAATATTAAATAAAGAAACAATTTTTATCCTTTTCCATATTTATATTTATCCATAACTATAACATTTAATAGACATTACTGAATATATTTTATTAAGAACTTGTGAACAAATATATATCTTTAAATATTCATTATTCATTATTTTATAGAATTTTATACTTTGGAACAGATAATCAATTCTATAAATATATATATATATATATATATATATATATATATATATATATATATATATATATATATATATATATATATATATATATATATATATATATATTCATTATTTTGCTTAAAATAAATATATTGAAAATAACAGAAAAAAATTAAATATATTGAAAAAAACAGAAAAAAGATAAGACCAACACGAAGCCATTCTGATCCTAACCATAATTTATATTCTATAAATGCATTTAAATTTTGTTTCTTGTTATTTAATTTTTCCTAAAAAATAGTTTTTTTTGTTATTTAATTTCAATCTATTCTGTAATTACCGGTAACGAGTATTCGTAGCGATAAAAAATAACACTCCTAACTACATTCTGTTACGCATTCAATTGGCTATATAAACACACACATTCTCTCTCAATCATCAAAACTTTCTTTCCTTTTTCTCTCTGATTTTTCGATCTTAAAAATTTCTCTGATTGCTATGGATATTGATCTCACTCCCCAATTGTCCAAGAAAGTGTACGGTGACAATGGTGGATCGTATTACAGTTGGTCACCGTCTGAACTTCCTATGCTCCGTGAAGGTAACATTGGTGCTGCCAAGTTAGCTCTTGAGAAGAACGGTTTTGCCACTCCTCGCTACTCCGATTCTTCAAAAGTTGCATATGTTCTTCAAGGTAAGGGATTCATATATATATATTTAATTTGTTCTTTTTGTTGTTGATTTGATCATGAAATTGATATCATATCACCTTTTCTTTGTTATAAATGATCCTGCATTTTTTTTTTATATTTTTATTTTAATTTTCTTGATCATCGAGATCGTATCCGAAATCGATATGATGGATAGGGATACTTGTTATTATATTTAATTTATTTATTTTATAAAATTATTATAGATGTCGATGTGTCAGGGTCGTGTTTCGACGTGTCAGGGTCGTATTTTTAATGAGATTCACAATATTGATATTATAGTAGAATTGTTTTGAGATGCTTAATTGGTGAAAACATGTTGGAACAGGAAGTGGAGTTGCTGGAATTGTGCAACCTGAATCAGAAGAGAAGGTTCTTGCAATTAAGACTGGTGATGCTTTGGCACTTCCTTTTGGTGTTGTGACATGGTGGTTCAACAAAGAGGACACTGAGTTGGTTATTCTGTTTCTTGGGGATACTTCAAAAGCACACAAAGCTGGTGAGTTTACTGATTTTTTTCTAACTGGTCCTAACGGAATCTTTACTGGATTTTCGACTGAGTTTGTGGGAAGAGCTTGGGACTTGGACGAGACCAATGTGAAGACACTTGTTGGGAAACAAACTGGTAAGGGGATTGTGAAGCTTGACGGAAGCATCAGCCTTCCTGAGCCTAAAGATGGAGACAGGAAAGGCATGGTCTTGAATTGTTTAGAGGCACCATTGGATGTCGATATTAAGAATGGTGGAAGGGTTGTTGTTTTGAACACCAAGAACCTTCCTTTGGTTGGTGAGGTTGGTTTGGGAGCTGACCTTGTGAGGCTTGACGGAAATGCCATGTGCTCTCCTGGATTCTCTTGCGATTCTGCTTTCCAGGTTACTTATGTTGTCAGAGGGAGTGGACGTGTTCAAGTTGTTGGTGTCGATGGCAAGAGGGTTTTGGAGACTACTTTGAAGGCTGGAAATTTGTTCATTGTCCCAAGGTTTTTCGTTGTCTCCAAGATTTGTGACCCCGAGGGAATGGAATGGTTTTCTATCATCACTACTCCTAAGTGAGTTTTTCTTACCTTCTAACCTGATCGCAAATATTGTTATCCTTTTGTTATTTATTGTCATATCTGATGACTGATAAAGATATTTTTGTTATCCTTATGAATTCTTCTTGTTGTTTTTTCAGTCCTATCTTTACACACATGGCTGGAAGTTCTTCGGTGTGGAAGGCATTATCATCTACAGTTCTGCAGGCTGCTTTCAATGTAGATGCTGAAACTGAGAAACTCTTCCGTTCTAAGAGAACCGGCGATGCCATTTTCTTCCCTCCTCCAAATTAAACTAGAATGGATATAAGTGTCTATAACATAAGTCATTATTGACAATAATACCTTCTATGAGCTTAAAATGTATCAGCTGTTTGAATTTGTTTCATGTTTCGTATGAGTACTTTATAATGTTTCTGCGCTCTACTGTGAGTTTATATAAGAGTTGATTGCCTCAATTGTTTTTGGGGCTGAATTCCATTTTGATCTGTCACTTTTTATATTGCTGCCTTAGTTCCTTCCATATAGTTATTTATCTTCCTATACAATTTTTTGTTTTGTTTTATAATGAATGAATCTTTCTAAAGTGTAAAGGCATTAGACAGCTTAAACTTTCAAAAAGTAGAAGTTAGGACGAATGATCTGACATGGGATAGAATTTCAAGCTGGTTTTGGATTCAGATTCTTTGAATTTGCAGTAGCTAACTTATTCTTCATTTAGGCTAATCGTGATTCATTCATGGCAATGCTTTTTATTTTTTCTGATAATTGATTAGCCTAAATGTGGGAAAGTATAGGGAATTCAAATTTAAAGAATCTTATAAATTTCTAATAGTTTATTGTAGATGAGAAAGAATCTTATAAATTTCTAATAGTTTATTGTAGATGAGTTAATAGAAAATAAATAGATTTGTTCGTAATTAATTTTTCTCATAAAATGAATTTCTTATCGTCAACATTGGTTGACTTAGTTATAAGGAGTTAAATCATATTTAAAAAATCGTGGATTTAATTTTTGTTGTTTATGTGATGATCTTTTTAGTGGATAGAGCTTATAAAACTCAAAAATTGTTTTTTTTTTCCTTCAAAAAATTGGAAAGTTTTTTTTTAGTGTGAGTCACTAATTTATCGGTTGAATTATTAGTTATTGGTCCAATCACATGGTTAAATTGAATTAAATTTGATAATTCCGTTGAATAAATCAGTCTTATTAAATCGGTTGAACCAAATGATCTGATCTTTAATTGCACAATTTCAAAATAACCTAAATTTCTATGTTGATTTTTAAATTCAAATTTTAAATATAACCATCACCCACAATAAAATAATATAAAAATACAAATTTAAATAAATTTTGAATCAAATCTAATGGCAAACAAAGAACAGTTGTTCCAAAAAAAGTTTTGAATGAAATCTTATTGTATTTTTTTTATTAAAACGGTTCAGAGATAAAAAAGTATGCATTTGTCTTGTCGATTTTTCAAAACCGCTAATTTACGATTTTTGCCGGTTCCCACTAATTCAATGGCATATGCGATCCAACCATCAAATTAAATAGGTTACCCCTTCAATTTCTAATTCAACCGATCTGACAGGTCAATTCGGTCCGATTTTAAAACAATGAATGATCGTACATTTTCTCATTAGAGCATCTTGACACGAAAATGTCGATAAAAAAACTTATAAATGTTTTGATATTTGATATCGGTATTTTTGGTATAAATATTTAAAATTTAAAATTTATTTTTAAATAAAATATTATTAAAATATGATATTGATTACAAAAATAAACTGTTGATCAATAATTTTATTATAAAAAATAAAATAAAATAAAATACTGTAAAATAGATAAAACTTATATAACTCAAGAGGTTTCACAAATCATTAGTCAACAACTTTGTGTTCTTCTTTCCACTGATAATTTCTATCAAGACTAAACGAAAGCAAAACATCAAATTTTGTGAAGAAAAATTCAAGCAATGCACCCTTAGGCACTGTGTATTCACTATCACCAACAACAACAAAAAATAGACATATGTTAGATATAAAATGAAGAGAGTTAAATAAGTAGTAATAATTTAATAAAAACACTGGCGAGGCCACTAGTAATGTTGTTGTGCTGCTGCAACATATAATAAATTAATAATAATAATAATAATAATAATAATAATAATAATAATAATAATAATAATAATAATAATATATTATGCTAATATACATTTTTAATGCTAAAACTAGTCAGAGATCCGTGCTGTCGTCCGGGTGCATTATTTGTTGTGTAGTATTTTTTGAACAATACGAAAAATGTCTAGTAAAGAAGTTTGACCAAATTACATATGTAAAATGGAAATCAACCATTTAAAAAAATTACTAACAATATTACAATAATGATATTAAAATCAACCATTTAATAATAATATTTGTTATGTAGGTTATAAATTACAATAATGATCCACAAAAAAAGTTTTAAGATAGGTCAACACGTGTAAGTTCATTCATATCTTAGATCATTTGATAAAGTTTGCTTGTTGGTGATATATAATTGTTATTAGAAAATCACTCAAATTGAAAATATTTAAAAATATATAGCAAATTATCAACATGATAAAACCAATATGTCTAATAACTCCAAATATTTACAAATATTTTGTTCATTAAAATAAAAAAGATATTCTGGTGATAATGACCTGTAAAAAAAATGAGTTTCAGTGATAAAATTCTCGAGAGTTGGTAAAAAAACGGACTTGGATCCTCTCATTCAATTTCTTTTCTCCAATTATCTCCTTCACATTTTTCTCTCTATATCTCTCTAATATTTTCTCTCTCTTCTTCTTTTTATCATTTTTTCTTGATGCAATTAATTCTACTACACTTGTTTTTGTGAAGGAGAGAAAAAGAGGGAAGGAGAGGATCCATGATCGTAAAAACACAACTCTTTAATAAATAATTTATTTTATTTTAGGATTTAATTATTTTAAACATGTCTTTCTAAAGAAGTTATGTACATCTTAATAGTTGTAATAGTTGTGACATATATGATTATACAGTAAATTATTTTTAAAGCAATTTATGTGTTCATCATTTGCTTTTGCCTCTTGCTTTTTCATCTAAGTAGTTTATAAAGATTTTTTTTTGAATAATTGATCAATAATCAATTTCTTTTACATATAATTTATGTTTTCAACAGTCACGATAAATTACATAAATTGGAAATAGTTAGCATAATATTATTTCAATTGATTGGATCTTATGGGGAAGGGGGATATTGGACAATTTTATTTAATATATTTCTCAAATGTTAGCAAGCCCATTTAGACATAGGACATATATGGAGATCTATGTCTGCTATACATTTGCATGTTTATTGATCACATATGTATGAGCTTCCATTAAAATACTCATGGGTATTTATATACAAAGTAGGTTAACATCATTATATGGTGCCAGCATAATTGTAGCTAGATATAAAAGTCAGAAAGCATATAAATCTATGAAAACTATAGAAGTGTTAGGCCCAGCAGATTCAAAAAGAAGCCCGTTTGGTTTAAAGATTACAAAATGGAATAGATGCTGCAATATTTTAATTTCAAGTCTATGTTATGTAGGGAACTTATGTTATGTTCTTAAATGAAGTGGCCCACGGCCCAAATCATTAGGGTAGATAGAAACCCTAGTAGTATTTATACTCTATGTTTGTGATTGAATGAAGTAAGAGAAAAGTTGTTATTTTATGTTTTAGTCTTCTTTTGCATTCTAGATCTAATATTAGTTAGAGAGTAGTTTCTATCATTGGTGCTTCATACCTTGATCCAACCCTCCCATGGCTCCCCCAAAACCATCCAACCCAGCCAACAAAGATCTTATAGATGAAGCCATTGCTACGGCAGTTCAGACCTCCCGTATGCATCTCGATTCTGCCATGAATGAGACGCAGCAGCAGATTGATGAGCGCTTCTACAGCACACACGAAGAGCTGCGAGAACTCAAATCCAGAATGAACAGCGATTCCCAACTGGAAACTCAGCGCTATGATTCGCTGGTCTCCCTCCTCCAAACGCTGCAGCTGCAACGTGACCTTCCCCAACCTGCTGGAAGCGCTACCTTCCAAACTTCAGGTATTACCCAATCCATTCCTCCATCCCCAAATATCTCTACTATTCCTATGTCCATGATTTCTACACCTATCCACACTCCTGTTCAGCAAACTACTACCCACCCTTTTATTGCCACTCAAAACGCTACACACAACCCACACCAATATATCACCGTCGCACCACCACCGCCACCATTCCCACCCTATACTAATTTTTCACCTAACCAGTCCCATCAGACCAGCTTTAACCCCCACGCACAAATCCCTAACTTATCACAAATTCCACCTCTACCTACTTTTCGTTCCCCTAAACTTGAGCTGACACCTTTTGATGGATCTAATCCTCTTGAATGGTTATTTCAAGCCGACCAATATTTTAGTTTTTACAATCTTCCACCAGAAAATCGTTTGTCCATGATTTCATTTTTTATGAAGGGTGATGCTTTAGGCTGGTTTAAGTGGATGCACCAGAATCAATTGTTAACTGATTGGTTCTCCTTTACAAAAGCCCTTGAATCACGTTTTGGTCCGTCCACTTTTGAAAATCATCAAGCTGAGTTATTTAAATTAAAACAAGATGGTAGTGTGGTTGATTACCAAACTAAATTTGAGAAACTTGGAAACCAGGTTGTAGGATTACCCCCAGCAGCAATTTTAAATTGTTTTATTTCCGGTTTAACTTCGGAAATTCGTCATGAGCTTGCTATTTTGAAACCGGTAAACATCTCTCAAGCAATTGGACTAGCCAAATTAATAGAGTCCAAACTAAAGGAGTCACGATCCAAATTCTCAAAACCTTTTCCTTCATCCTATGCCAAACCTACCACATATCCCAACACTCAAAAACAAACGACCAGCACCCCATCATCCCTTAACCCCATCATCAAACAACCCCCTTATCCTTTACCCACAAGACTACCTATCAGAAAGTTATCCCAAGCCCAATTACAAGAAAGAAGGGCCCGAGGTTTATGCTTCAATTGTGATGAAAAATTTGTTGTGGGTCACAAGTGCTCTACTTCGAGATTTCTGTTACTGCTGGCTGATGATGATAACTTGGATATAAACATGGAAATAGAATCTGCTGAAGGTGAGAATGAGTCAGCCCTGGTTGACACATATTTTCAATTATCCACTCATGCCCTCACAGGGCAGTTCTCACCCCAAACACTGAAATTTAAAGGAAAAATTGGTGGACTTTCCGTTATGGTCCTAGTGGATACCGGCAGCACACTCAACATTTTACAACCAAGGATCGCTCAACACCTCAATCTTCCAACCACTCCTATATCCCAATTTTCAGTTATGGTTGGTAATGGCTCCCATTTACAATGTCAAGGTATTTGTGAAGATGTTCAAATTGTTCTACAAAACAAACCTTTCAACCTTCCCTTTTACTTACTCCCTATTGAAGGGGCAGATGTTGTCTTAGGCATGGCTTGGCCAAGGACCCTAGGAACTATTCAGGCTGACTTCTCCATCCCTTCCATCACTTTTACCCATTTAGAAAAGCCTATCACACTTAAAGGTGACCCAACACAAAGCCCCACCCAATCAACTTTACACCAATTCCGCCACTTCCTCCATACAGATTCAGTTGCATCGCTGCACTTAATGTTTTGTCAACCTATTCTACCCCAACACCAAACCCCTATACCAAATGACTCACCCTTAACTGCCCTTCCAAAGAATTTACATCCTGACATCATCAAACTCATCCAAACTTACGAACCAATTTTTAACATTCCCACATCCCTCCCACCTACCCGACCCCATGATCACCACATCACATTACTTCCTAACACAACTCCCATAAACGTCAAACCTTATCTCTACCCTCATTCCCAAAAAGACGCTATGACTTCCCTCATCGAAGAAATGTTACAAAGTGGAACCATTGTACCTAGCACTAGCCCTTTCTCTTCCCCAATGATCCTAGTCAAAAAAAAAGATGGAACATGGCGTTTTTGTGTTGACTACCGAGCTTTGAATGCAGTAACAGTTAAAGACAAATTCCCCATACCCACCATTGATGAATTACTTGATGAACTAGGGTCAGCTACTATTTTTTCCAAGATAGATCTACGCTCTGGCTATCACCAGACCCGGGTTGCAAAAGAGGGCACGCATAAAACAACTTTTCGCACTTTCGACGGGCATTATGAATTTCTTGTGATGCCCTTCGGACTTACTAACGCACCCTCAACTTTTCAATCTGCTATGAACGACTTACTACGTCCCTATTTACGACAGTTCGTTTTAGTTTTTTTTGATGATATACTTGTTTACAGCAATAATTTCACAGATCATTTACATCATTTGCAGGTTGTTTTCGAGTTACTTTACCAGAATTCTTTCTTTGCCAAAATTTCAAAATGTGTTTTTGCAGCTCAGAGCATTGATTATTTGGGTCATGTTATTTCAAAAGAAGGCGTAGCACCTGACCCAGAAAAAGTGAGAGCCATTTTGGAATGGCCGCCTCCACGTTCTCTCACGACTCTCAGAGGTTTTTTAGGGCTCACCGGTTTTTATAGAAGATTTGTACGAAATTACGCCACTCTCGCCGCTCCCCTCACCGACCTGTTACGTTCCACTAAATTTTCTTGGAGTACAGAGGCACAGAGGGCCTTTACAGAGCTTAAAAACAAGATGACCGACATGCCGGTCCTTGCTTTACCAGACTTTACAAAGGTTTTCGTAATTGAAACTGATGCTTCCGGAGTTGCCATTGGAGCAGTGTTGTCCCAGGACTCCCATCCGATCGCCTTCTTTAGCAAAAAAATGTGTAGCCGCATGCAATCCGCCTCAGTTTACGTTAGGGAGATGTTTGCCGTGACAGAAGCTGTAAAGAAATGGAGGTAATACATCATTGGTCAGAAGTTCCACATTTACACTGATCAAAAGAGTCTTAAAAATTTGCTGTTACAAAAGATTCAAACTCCGGAACAACAAAAATGGGCTTCCAAATTACAGGGATTTAACTTTGACATCTTTTACAAACCTGGAAGATCCAACGTGGTTGCAGACGCCTTGAGCAGACAGTTCCACGAAACTACCTTCCTTCTGTTATCATTGTCATCACCAGTCCCAAATCTTCTTGCCACTCTCCGCCAGTTTTATGCACACGATACTGTGGGTCAGAATATTGTTAAACACAATATAGAAAACTCTTCAGAAGGCCATTCATATAAGTTTTCACAAGGACTTCTATTCTACAAGGACAGCATTTACTTACCAGATATTCAACAGTTGCGGTCGGACATACTCCAAGAATACCATGCCACTCCCACAGCTGGTCACTCCGGCGTAAAGGCTACACTGGCGCGTCTGAAAACATCCTTCTCTTGGCCAGGAATGCACCTTGCAGTAAAAGAGCTGGTTAAGAAGTGTGATATTTGTCAACATAATAAATATCTAACTCAGAAAAAAAAGGGCCTTCTACAACCTTTACCTGTACCACATAGAGTCTGGGATGAACTCACGATGGACTTTATCACACATCTTCCTCCCTCCTACGGACATACAGTGGTTTGGGTGATCTGTGACAGACTTACAAAATACGTTCACTTCCTCGCACTACCATCAAAATACACTGCAAAAGACCTAGCTTCGCGTTTCGCAGTTGAGATATTCCGCTTGCATGGAATCCCTAAATCCATCATTTCTGATCGTGATCCGTTGTTCCTAAGCCAGTTCTGGAAAGAATTTTTCAAAATCCAAGGAACGACGTTAAAATATAGCTCTTCGTACCACCCAGAAACGGATGGGCAGACAGAAGTTGTGAACAGGTCTTTAGAAACTTACCTCCGTTGCTTAGTGAATGATCACCCTCGTCGTTGGTATAAATTCCTCCATCTTGCAGAGTATTGGTATAACACTTCCTTCCACACGGCCATCAAGATGTCCCCTTTCAAAGCCCTGTACGGTAGAGATCCACCTTCCATCCCGGAGTACACCAAAGGATCGACTTCAAATGACACCTTAAATGACAACCTGCAACTACGGCAAGAAATTTTAACACAGTTAAAAACCAATTTTCAGAAGAGCAAGATACAGATGGAAAAACAAGTCAACCCAAACCGGATGGACGTTACCTTTAACGTTGGAGATCTGGTTCTTTTGAAGCTTCAACCGTATCGCCAAACTACTGTCTCCAAGAGAGTTTCGCAGAAGCTTTCCAAGAGATTCTTTGGCCCATACAGAATCATCAGGAGATTAGGTAACGTTGCTTACTTATTAGATCTCCCTTCTTCTTCGCGTATTCATCCGGTTGTACATGTTTCCTTGCTCCGACCTTATTATGGTAGCCCACCCATGTCCGTTCCTCAGCCATTACCGTTAATGCACACCAAGCCCTTTTTACTTGATGATGATGAGTGTTTAGAAGGAAAGGTGAATGCAGATAGTGTTTCGGCGTGTTCAAAGGATGAAGAGTTTGTTTCTGTGAACTCAAAAGAAGAGGCGTGCAGAGAAAAACAAGAAATAAAGAGTAAGGAAAATGTACTTGTGACTCATAATTCACTCTCCAACTCCCTAAGTACTTCTTCAAATGCTGTTCAGTTTCCAAAACACAAAAACCATCTGATAAGCCCTCGACCCGACACGTCACCCCCTCAAATGCCATCTCCACCGTCCAACATCCCTTACAGCTGTAACCCTCTTCCTGTTGACCAAAAAGCCACGCCTTCCCACGTGAAGGTTTCGAATTCTGCACCGCACAAGGCTCGAGAAACCTTTTCCCTGGATTTCCGCCGAACCTCATCCCCTTATCCCCTATCTCAACCACTCATCCGGATTTCCCCTATCCTCAAAGCGACAACACATCATCACCGCCCCCCAGCCCAACCCTTTTTTGCCACGCGTCCTTCTCTCTCTCCCAAGGACGAAACTCTGGCTCCAACGGTCACATGTTCTACTCCACAGCATTTTGGGCCAGTTACGAATTGGGCCGGTACACCTACACAGAACCTTGAGGACAAGGTTCTCATTGGGCCCGGGAGTATTGTTAGGCCCAGCAGATTCAAAAAGAAGCCCGTTTGGTTTAAAGATTACAAAATGGAATAAATGCTGCAATATTTTAATTTCAAGTCTATGTTATGTAGGGAACTTATGTTATGTTCTTAAATGAAGTGGCCCACGGCCCAAATCATTAGGGTAGATAGAAACCCTGGTAGTATTTATACTCTATGTT
The DNA here is from genome assembly GCF_029867415.1 of Vicia villosa. NCBI lineage: Eukaryota > Viridiplantae > Streptophyta > Magnoliopsida > Fabales > Fabaceae > Vicia > Vicia villosa. Next base: position 194,456 of record NW_026705830.1, on the reverse strand, counting down.
TGTGATTGAATGAAGTAAGAGAAAAGTTGTTATTTTATGTTTTAGTCTTCTTTTGCATTCTAGATCTAATATTAGTTAGAGAGTAGTTTCTATCAAGAAGTCTCTTTAAAATCCATTCCAAACTATTCATATTGCAGTAGCTACACCTTACGGCTTAGTAGACACAAAGGCCATTGAGTGGTAACACAAGATTTTAAAAACTCAAAAGACAACAAATCATGTTTTTCACATTTTCATAGAGTGAAGAAATATTAAAAGACAAAATAAATGTATAATAATAAGAGGATAAATTGTACATTAAGTAAATGAAGGGGAGAAAACTCAAGAGGTCAAAATATGTAAAATAATCCACCTAACTACTTTGCCTAAGTTTTTGTTAGCCACAGTAAGTTTCTTTGACTCCTTCAACACAGAAGAAAAGAAACAGAAAAGAAATAGGTTGAATATTGCAAAAGCCATCCAATTTAAGTTCACAAGATTTTTTCAAGCACATTACTCACTTCAAATATGAGTAAACACATCCAATAAGTACTATAAAGACTATTTCATATTGAATTGTCAGTTTCATCATACAAACACTTGTGTGTGTATGTTTCGCTTCGCAATAACGCCAACATTCAATTGAACAGGAAAATCTGCAAAGAAATCAACAACTTCAATTTAATAACTAATGAAAATGAACCAAGGTTCATAAAACATTAACATTTCTATTCTAGCTTACAATGTCTTTAATTTTCTTCCAGTATGGACACGAATAACCCAAGATTACCAAATAACCAAAATAATTAAAAAACAGGAAATTACCTTCGCACATCCAGAAGCAGCTCCATGATACAAATATTTTATGACAAAAGCAGCTCCAGGACAATGAAGATCAACAACTGCATCACCTGTTTTACAAATCCCGATTTGTGTTGTTGACTTAAGGGAAGCTTCCGCATATATAGATTCTGCATCAGTAGCTCTGACAGATCCATCTGCCAATATAGGACAAGAGAGAAATAAGGAACTATAATATTTCAAAGAGTGAATTAGTAAGTACATTATTCCGATTTGCGAGGAATGTATGGGAAACACCTTTCTTATCGGATCCGCCTATTCGCCTAATTCTATGAACATAATCTTATAGAGTTAGAGGAAAACTAAAGTTTAGCATTACTTCAACATCGGGAATATCCAATCCTCATGCAGCCACATCAGTAGCAATCTATCCATTAGTTTGAGAAAACAAATAATTAAACATATAAAGCAGCATAAACAATGAGTGATTATTATCTCTTGCTTAATAAAGAAATGGTTCTTCTTATAGAAGCAATTCATACTCTGCTATAGACATTCAGAGGATCCCTTGCAATGATGTTAAAAACTACACAACACAGTGATAAAGTTAATTTCAAACATATAACAAAGATTTCTCATCTCCATTGTTACCATTCTTCAATTGCATATAACAAAAGTTTCTACATATAACAGAGAATTTCAACATAAAGAACATTTTTAAAGTGTTTGACTTGTATTTTCAAGATAAAATTTAGAACATTGTTAAAGAACTATCCTTAGGGAAATGATTAGCATAAGATACTTCTATTCAAGGGTTTATAAAGCATGTGAATACAATGATGTGGATTGTTATTGTTGCACTTAAAGTAAAATCAGAATTGATAACTTTAAACCCACTTTGGGACCTTGTAGTTGCATTCCCATTTCAAAAAACATAGCAACTGAACTGATTCACTTCAAATTTGAATAGTTGGAGAAATATTATAGACCATATTATTTCAAAATTCATGTAAGGTACAAATGTCACCACAATCTTTGAAAAAATAGAATCTGAAACTAATCAATTGAAGCACCTAAAGTAAAAAAGAAGAAAATAATTTAAGTACCTTGCTAGATCTTAACGATACTGAATACATTCCGCAACATTCTAAGAAGACATAAATTCCAATACCACATGAACACAACACTGTAGGTCAATAATCAAATGGCTATCATATTATCCATACAATTTAAGATGAAGTGACTTACTATCTAGTGATTCCTGCCATTGCATCTTTTGCTTTATCCATGGTTGGCTTCAGCTGCAACATCAACAAAAGAATAACATGAAAGAAATAATTTATGAGCTTATTTGATATTATGAGTACAAATTGTCACAATCAAATTCTTTCAGACATTTAATCAAACATCTAACATTCACCATCAAATGCTTTCCGACAAGTTCACTCATGGCTGCAACTGTCTTCACACCATCTTCACACCAAAAAACTGGATCTGAAAAAATACAACTAAGTAAGCAAAATTTTCACACTAAAAAGATGAAGAGAATCTTAAAAAATTAACATCAAAACGAATCTATCAATGAAAACGAAAAAAATAAGTGAATCGGAACTTATTTCGCCAGAACACTACAAACAATAACAAACTCGTACAAACAACATTCAGTGAAGCAGATGTCGGCAAAAAACAAAGCATGCCACTAATTTTTTCGAATCAAGACAAATATATATTAATATTAATACCTGAAATACCTTGTGCAAGAAAGAAGTAATGGAAATCAAAACCTAAAAAACCAAAACATTGTCATTGTTCTTCTTCAACGCCACATCAACAGAATCAACAAAAATTGCAAAAGTAATTGAAACAAAATAGTAAAAGAGAAGAAGAATGCATACCTAAGATTGTTTTCAAATTTCGGATGCTTGTGAGAGTGAGAAGAAATTGTGATTTCTGTATTGAAGATTGGAGGAGAAAATGACGGCGGCGGAGGTAGGATTTGAAGGAAAAGAGAGAGAAGAAGAGAGGTAGGGTTTGTTGCTCTCTCGGTTGTAGTAGTGTGTTGATGAGAGAGAAGGGCAAAAAGAAATGAGAGGAAGGGTCAAATATATTTTTGAATCAAAGAAGAATTAAGGGTGCCAAATGTCAAAAGCTAATTGTAAATTGAAGAGTTATTTTGTTAATTACCAAATTGTCCATATGATAGTGTAATTGAATTTGAAGGAAAGGGCATTTTGGGTTGTTTGGCCAATTGATTAGTAAAGGCTTGAAAGTAGAAGTAGAAGTAGATAGAAGTAGAGTAGATAATATATTATAAAAGACTAAAGTCCACAAAAAATACAAGAACGAAGGCATAAGATGTACCAAGTCAAGAAACAACTGTCAAAATTGGAGGTGATAAAACGGATCCGATCTGTCAGATATGTCTGTTTTGTCTGCACTTTAATACATGGCACGTTGGAACATAAAGTAACTCTAGGGTTAGAGAGGGAAGATGAAGAGAGTGAATAGTTTTACGTGTAAAAGTGATGATTGAAAAATTCTATTGTTATTCATAAGAGTGTATTACATAAGTATTTACACTCAAAGCTAACTAACGTGTACACAAAGCAAATTTGTCAGTTGCACTTCTGACTTTCAATACTCAAGCTCAATCTTTTCTTTATTTATTTAGTCTCTAAGAAAATCATAGCTGGTATTCTTTCTATGTGGTCACTCCTTCCATGATACATAGGATTATTGTCCAAATCTATGGTTGACTTGTTTACAAACAACTTCATCTTCTTAGATTCCATTACTTTAAGTTTTTCTTGCATCATTTCGATCCATAGAGCTTGACAAGCTGCATGGGATGTTTCTACACACTCAGCTTCACAAGATGATAAGGCCATTACCCCTTGCTTCCTTGAGCTCCAAGAAATTAGTGCTCATCCAATCATGAATATAAAGCCTATATTACTTTTCTTTTCATCTTGGTATCCAATGAAGTCGAAATTTGTATAGCCATACACTTCTGCAATTTCATTGATGAACATATGCATCGGCATTAACACACCATGATCCATCATTTCTTTGATGTATCTCATCACTCTTTTGCCTGCAGTGAGATGACATTCTCCATAAATCTGCTCAAAAGCCCACTTTGATAAATGACAGGTCTTGTATTGCATTGATATTTCAAGGATCCAATAATTTTCTTGTACAATGTTGCATTTACAAACTCATTATTTGTATCCTTCCTCAATTTTCTCTTGTTTCTAATGGTGTGACATCTGCATTACATTATTGACACACACACACACACTTCATACTCTGAGATGCATCTAGTGAATCATGCCTTGAACAAGAAACTATCTATTTTTTGTTACACGCTTTAGGAGCTTGTTTCAAGCCATACAATACTTTCTATGACCTGTAGACTTTCATTTTTTACCCTTTGATCTCAAAACCTGGTGGTTAGCTGACATAAACCTCTTCATCTAATGATTCATTCAAAAATGCTGACTTTACATCCAATTGGTGTATCTTTTATCTTTTGTATACTGTAGTCGACACAACAATCCTAATAATCTCCAACCCCGCAACAAGTGCATAAATTTCATTGAAGTCGATATCAGGTTTTTGTAGAAAACCTCTTGCAACTAGTATTTCCTTATACTTAGCAATTTCACCATTTGGCCTCGCTTTCAACTTGTAGACCCATTTCACGTCAATTGGCTTCTTACTCGACCTGTCCATGAGTTCTTAATTCTTGTTTTTCTCGATTGCTCTTATCTCTTCTTGCATAGTTGCTAGCCAGTTTGAATCCTCTGCCGCTTGTCTCAAGTCGATTGGTTGTGACTTAGCTATCATCACTTCTTCTATTACATCAACTTCTGCATTAATTTCCTGATTTGGAAATATTTCATAATCACCAAGTCTCATTGATTCAGTTCTTGTCCTAGTGGATCATTTGACATGTTGCTCAGGTGCTATACTCTCATGAGGAGATATCTCTTCATTATGTTGATCATCTTTAGGCACAATTCTTATTGCATCTTGTTCATTATGACTTGGCCTTTGAGTCCAATCCCAACTCTTGATTGCATCTATATGAACATCTTGACTAATTACTAGCTTATCATTATCTAGTGTATACAATTTGTAAGCACCAGTTGAGTGATAACCTTATAAAACCTTGGCTTGACTTCGATCATACAATTTTCTTCTTAATTGTTCAGGTACATGCCTGAAACACATTGATCCAAAAACCTTCTAATGAGCACCACTTGGCTTCGATCCTTTCCAGGCCTCATAAGGTGTCTTTATCACTGTCTTCTTAGTTGGACATCTATGCAAAATGTATACTACGGTTGAAACTGCCTCACCCCAAAATCTCTTTGGCATTACTTTAGCTTTTAACATATTTCTGGACATGTTCAATATACTCATGTTCTTTTGTTCAGCTATTCCATTATATTGACGTGTGTATGGTGCAATGATCTTATGCTTTATCCCTTCTTCATTGCATAAATTTGTAAATCATATTGAAGTATACTCATTTCCACCAGTTCTCAATTTCTTAATATTTCACGCACTCTGTTTCTCAATATGCAATTTGAATCTCTTAAATTATACGAGTACTTCGCTCTTTCTTTCAATAAGATAAACCACACATGTCTTATAAATTCATCCATGGAGGTTATAAAATTAACATTACCCTCATTTGACCCCACTTCAAAATTTTCACACACATTCGAGTGAACAAGTTCCAGTTTTTTTTAACTTCATGGGCAAGTCATGCTTGAACTCCTTGCTTGTTTTGGCTCTGCAACACTCATCACATATCTAACTTGACTCATTTATGTATGGTAGACCATGAACCATCTTTTTAATGTTGAGCATACTTAAACTTTTAAAGTTCAAGTGTCCATACATGTGATGCCACAACCAACTCTTATCTTCTACTGCAACAGAAAGCAAAAGATATTGTAAGAAGGACTTATATAACTACTTAAATAATAAATGAATAACAAGAATAAAAGGAAAAAATGTCTTAGCCGCTATGAGTTATTTACAAGCTAAAGCTGATAATGACCAAATGTCCTTTTCGAAGTTTACCATAATAGGCGAAGGACATTTAAAAAACTTATTTTAATCTGATTCAGCTAGTCGATTGACTATGAATATTTTGGAGAGGTGATTGCTTTTGACACAACTTATAAAAATAACATGTATAATAAGTGTGTTGTTATTTTTTTTCTAGATTTAACCATCATGGAGAAACTATAAATTTTGACCATGCTTTGGTTTCTAATGAAAAACGGAGACATACAAGTGGATTTTAAATACTTCCTTAGAAGCAATGTATCATAAACATCCTATAGAAGTTGTTATTTATTGAGATCTTGCAATGAGGGAAGCTATTTGAGATGTATTTTTAAACTCGTTGCACTATCTTTGTTATTGAAATTTACATAAAAATGCTTGTGAGAATGTGAAGAATTCAAAATTCTTGAAAAATTTTAAGTCATTGATTTATGCTACTTATATTGTAGACGAGTTTCAAAATGAATGGAAGAGGAAAGTTGATGATTGCAATTTACCAAACAATAAGAGTTAAAAACACATGAGATGAAGACAATGCGGACTAGTGCATACATGCATGACAATTTTTTGTGCTATAAGAACTACATCGATCTCTGAATCTGTCAACTCTTTTATAAATATGCATGTTCAAAGTAAAAGTAATTTTGTTGATTTCATACACGATTTTAAAAGAGCTATAAAATAATACAAACATAATGAGTCAGTGTATGATTTTGAAACAGTCTATTATGATTTTGTGTTAGCAACCAAATTGGAAGAGTTGAAGCTCAAAGCTTCATAGACCTTTAAACGGGTAGGAATTCCATCTTCTCACATTATTTGTGCCGAGACATGAACACATGGATATATTTCAGATAGTTTGATTTGTTAAAGGTGGACCAAATTAACAAAAGATGATTACATATTGTCAATGCCTTCTAAAGAATGTGATGATGAGAAAATGTTCTCGTTCTCTCGAGAGACTATGTCTTCTACATTCAAAAAATGAAACTTTACCTAACAAACACTTTTCAAAATAAATAAATAAAATTCCAAATAAATCATAAAAGTTATCAAACATGAAAGAAAATAAGGTCTTGCTAACTAGTGCCCTCAGGACAATGATTAAGCATTTCAAAAAAAAGAAAATATTTTATAAAAAATTTACTATTTTAATTTTCAAAGCATTAAATACGCAAATTACCGAAATATATGTACTATTTTAAAGTCTTAACCATTGCCTCAAGGACACTGATTAACATTTAAAAAAAAATTATGACTTAATAGAGATTATTGATTCATTGACGCGTGTATATGATTTTCTTCTTCTTTATTTTTTTAGCGATAATGAAAGAGAATGATTTTTGTTCCCCAGGAAGAAAGAAAATAATCTAAAATAAAAATAAAATATTGAATAAGACATAAGTAACTATAAACAATAATATGAGTTCAAATAAAAATTAATAAATAATTATTGATGACATGACAAATGAAGTAGGATCTTATACACTCTCCCTTGGTATTGGCGGCATTCGAAGAAAATGGCGCCATTGAACTCTCTGGAGAAAGAGTATCCGCTCATCGATCCTAACTTCCAAACCTTTTGCGCTTCCCACGCCATTTACTCTGGTTCTTTTCCTCTTATTCTCTTCCCCAAAATTTTCCTATTTCATTTTCAGTTTCATTCAATCCCATCACTATTCCTTTTTCTCCTCAGTCGAAGATTTCCTCCTTCACGATCTCGACGCATTACTCACTTCCGCGGCCAATCATTCCACTTCCCAGAGATTGAAGCAGGTTAGGGTTACCTATATAATCGATTATTTCATTAATCTGTATTATTAAGTTAATTAAACGCGTGATTCTACTTTGAATGTGTAACTGTTTAGGGTATTCACCAGCTTCTGTCTATTGTCGATGCTCTACATCCGCCATTGCTTAATGGTTTGCAGCTTCTTGAAGACTCTAAACGGAATAAACATGTTTTGTCCACTGGTTGTGACCGGTAATCTCAATACTTGTGTGATTATGTTTAATATATTTTTATTATAAATTATTACCGGTGTTTCTGTGTCGGTGTCGTGTTTGAGATGTCCGTGCTTCATAGTCTAATACTTATGATGCGCATTTGAGTTATGTTTGGTTTTGAATAAGGTGTAAATGTGGCTTGAAAGTAGCACTGATCAGTGCTTGAATCTGTTTAATTTAGGATTGATGCATTTCTCGGAGGTGGATTACGTGAAGGACAATTAACTGAGCTTGTTGGACCATCCTCTTCTGGCAAGACACAGGTTAGAGCTTAATTTATTTTCTGTATAAAATCATATCTTGAGTAGGAGTATTAAATGGGCTTGGGGAACTCTGTCTCATCCTTGTTGGGGATACTCATTTCTAATCATTGGAGAGAGATGCTTATTTAGAGTCGGGGAGGGGATGGGTTATGGGTGTATACGATGCACCGCCCAATTTAGTAGTTTTCTAAAACAAATGTTATGCAGTTGGTTATTTGTGGAAAAAAACTTCATAGTGCTCGTGCTAGGCCCCCATCAATTCGTATTTGTCAATGTTTGGCCTCCCTCACATTGTGTTTATCAATGCATATCTACGGGTATTTAATTACTTAAAGTTTCACAACAAGACATTAACGAATAATGATTTTTTTTGTGTTGAAGTATGCATATGTTGTACTCCAAAAAAGTTGATGCTCCAATATATATGCTCTACTCCAGATACATCAGTTGTACAATGAACCAAAAAAAAAAGTCAATTTTGCTTACGGTGACCGGAGAGAGTATCAATCATGGTTTTTGCTCACGTCACTTGTTTTTTACTTAAACATACCATACTTTTATTGATCATGTATCATACGATTTATTATAAAATTTGATTCACGATTTGGAATATATGTCCTCCTATTCAAAATTTCAATGTTGTTTCAATAATCATGTTACAGACTCATCTGGCAAAAAACAAGAAAAATACAAAAGAATATGAAATTTATATTCTTATTCACTTGAGATAAGAGAAAAAAATATCAATAAAATACAAGTGAAGTACAAAAATGTATTTCTTGGGTAATTGGAATGGCTATGATCTCTTTTCCTACTTCTTGTTTATTTGATTGGAGCTGTCAATATTTCACTTACTCTATCAAGGCATTTATTTCATTTGTAATCCTGGGTGTCTTAAGAAGAAGCCTATCAAACTAAAATGGTTTACTTTGGTTCTGCTGTTAATCTTTCTGCTATAGCATCATTGACATGCACTTGCATCATCTCTTATTGGTTGGCATAAGATAAATTCTTTTATTTTATTTTTTCATATCTGTTATGTTCAAGTATAACTTGGCTTGTTTATGGATAATTATTAGGTTTGCTTGATGTCTGCCTCAACTGTTGCAAAGCATAAGTGTTCAGTTATATATTTAGATACTGGCAATTCCTTTTCACCTCAGCGGATTGCACATTTTGTTGGCCAGTCTTCTGATTATGTCTCAGGCAATCAGGTTACTCTTGATTCAGACTTACTGCCCATTGTTTGGTCCTTGTTTGTTTACTTGTCTTATAATTGTTTTTAAATTATCCATCTTTTAGGCTGATCGTAAACTTCTACAGAACGTATTAGACAGGATAATTTGCTACCCGGTGTTTGATGTATATCAGATGTTTGATCTGCTGCATCAACTGGAGATCAATTTCAGATCTGAGGTTCTCATTAGCATGAATATTTGTAACTGATGCAACATAATTGGTTTTTCATTTTCTTCTATCTAATAATTGACTACTGTATACTGTCACAGATTCACAAATCAGATCGTAATGTACAACTGCTTATTGTTGATTCAATCTCTTCACTGATTACTCCCATCCTTAGGGGAAGTGGTCCTCAGGGTATAGTACATATTTGCATGCAAAATTCCTTGGTATGCTTACCATTTATTCCCTTTGTATACCTTTGGATATTTTTCTATTGTCCCGGCTTTCTTGACAAGCTCAGAACTAAATGATACTGTCGGGTACTTGGTAAATTATATCATCTGTTATTCATAATCATGGATCATCCTTGTTATTCTAGATTCCCAGTCAAATTACATAATCAGTAATCTAGTGTCAATTCTTAAAGATCTGAGCTTGGGTGAACTTGGATCATAAAGGCTGAAGCCTGAAGTGAACAAATGAAGTAGACTCAAAGGTTTTGTTTTGGGACTTTTATGTATGCTGTCATTAGATTTGCCGACTTAGTAATTCGTGAGTGGAGTGGGGGTATAAAGTTGACTTGATGGTTAGAGTGAGAGAGTCAAGGAGTAGAGTGATAAAGAGGTTGAGAGTTCTATCCCCACCCAAAACATAACAATAATATATAGTAGCATTTTTCATTCAAAAAATATAGTGAGTTTTGAGCTAGTTTACCCGAGTATACCCCAAAGCAAGTTTGTTGGGAGTTAACCAGTGTCTGATACCTAGACATGTAAAATTTTGAGTTAACTTGTGCGTTAGAAAACCATATGGTTTTGAGGTATGTCTTGTTTACTTACTATACCAAAACAACAGTCTTGAATACCAGACTTCAGTTATTATGCTCTGGTATGTATTATATTCAAGCATGCATACCCATGTTAGTCGTCTGTTATATGGTATCCACATATATCACTTGACAAGCATGCATCAAGTCAAGTATTTCATCATAGTTTCAAAGTTGAATCACTAGTTGCTATTTCTCTTTCTTTGAAAAACGTAAAAAGAAGAGATTAGATATTCCCTAATAAAGTGTGTGTATATATATATATATATATATATATTCCATCAATGTAGATAAATTGATTGGACTGTTTCGTAATGAGGAGTCTGGTTATATGGATCATAAGCCATTCGGAAAATTATTGAGGTTTAGGTCTTGCCTGTTATGTCTTACTAGAACATTTTTCGTTTTGTTCTGATCAATTTTTATGTTAAGTTTTCCTAACATGGGTAATCATGCTTTTCCTTATTATTTTTTGGTTAAGGCTTATATGCCATGATAACAGTTTGGATAATTATTTAAATGTATAGAAACTTAGAAATGTGCATTTTATGGGTGATTTCAGGATACGCTTTAATGATATCTGTTGGGTTTCTATTGAAGAAACTAGCACATGAGCATAATATTGCAGTGTTGGTAAGTCTTACTTTTGTTTTGCCTTCATCTTTCTTTCTTGCCAATGATAGTCCTTCCAATGATTGTGAGAAAATTCTTTTAGTTCAAAGGAATTTTTCTTGGCTCATCTTATCTAACTATAATTGACATGGAAATATAAATATAAATTGTTTTATTTTTTCAATCTAATCTTAGTTGTCTCTCACCTCCAGTATGTTGATGAAACCCTTATTTTAGATGAAGCATTGAAAAAATAAAACAATTGATATAGAATCTTATCTAAAGAGGTTACTCAAGGAATCTTATCTAACTCTAATTGATATGTAATTATAAATATAAATTGTTTTATTCTGGGTGAAAGGGGAAATTAAGATTCATTGGGTTTGTTGGTCTGATGTTTGTAAACCAAAGAGATTCGAAGGTTCGGGATTTTCGCCCGGTTAATTTAGCCTTGCTAGGTAAATCTCAAGCTACTGGGCTTTGGAGGGACATCTTAGGAGCTAGATAGGATTCCCTTGTGATCTCTTCGTTGAGGGAAGGAAGGTCATCTACTCTCCGTTTAACCTTGTCCTGGTGGAAGGGGGTCTCTTTCTTAGACTCTAAAGCCAGTGATTCTTCTGACTGGTTTGTGGAGGGGATCAGTAGAAGACTAGGGGATGGTCTTAAATAACACTACTTTTTGGAATGATACTTGGTAGGATCTAGTCCTCTTAGATAGAGGTTTCACAGAACTTATCTTACTGAAAATAATCAAGGTAGGTTAGAAGGAGAATTGACAGTTTCAGTGGAAAAGATCTTTCCTTGTTTGGGAGTATGACTTAGTGGATGAGTTTTTCCTGCTTCTGCAAGGGTCATCCTTTCACCTGGTAGTGATTGTTGGTGGTGGCAGGTAGGGAAGAATGGGGTCTATTCCTTCTGCAAGGGTCTCCCTTTCACTTGGTAGTGATTGTTGGCGGTGGCAAGTAGGGAATAATGAGGTCTATTTAATTTCTTCTGCAAAGAGATGTATCAAAGAGAGGGTGGCAAGTAGGGAATAATGAGGTCTATTTAATTTCTTCTGCGAAGAGATGTATCAAAGAGAGGGTGGCAAGTAGGGAATAATGAGGTCTATTTAATTCCTTCTGCAAAGAGATGTATCAAAGAGAGAAGACTTATATTCTTATCTCACACCAGGTCAGATATTGCTTATGCAGTCAGTTCGGTCAACCAGTTTATGCATAACCCAAAGGAGAATCATTTGCAAGTTGCACTCAGAATTGTTCAATACCTTAAAGGAACCCCAGGAAGGGGAATTCTATTAAAAAATAATGGAAATGTTAGGCTTGAAGTCTATACAGATGCTGACTATGTAGGGTCAATTGTGGATAGAAGGTCAACAAGGTATTGTACCCTTCATGGAGAAAATCTTGTAACTTGGAAAAGTAAAAAGCAAAGTGTGGTAGAAGGTCAAGTGCTGAAGGAGAAATTTGAGCCTTGGCACAAGGTATACTTGAGCCCCTTTGGTTGAAAATCATCCTAAAAGATTGAAAGATCAAGTGGGAAGAGCTAATGAAGCTTTATTGTGACAATAACTCAGCAATTAGTATAACTCATAACCCAGAGCAACACGATAGAACCAAATATATTGAAGTTGACATACACTTCTTCAAAGAAAAGTTTGATAGTGGCTTGATATGCACCCCATGTGTCTTCTCATAATCAACTTGTAGATGTTCTAACTAAAGGACTCAACAACCACAATTTTGAATGAATTTTGTCCAAGTTGGAAATGGATAACACCTATTCACCTATTCACCAGATTAAGGGGGAGTGTGGGAAATCTCTCAGCATTTAAAAAAAATTGATTTAGGTTTTGTTTTGGAGTTTGGAGGGGAGGGTAAAGGGAGGATTTTTGAAAAATGTTTTTTAAAAAAATGTAGAGAAATGTTTAACATTTTTAAATTTTTTTTTTGTATAGAATGATAAAAGAGTGTTTATTATTAACATATTTTTAATTTTTTGAAATAATATAACAATATAAATTATGTTTGAACAATTTGTGTAACCCCTCCAAACTCCTTCCCCCAATACAACTTTTTAGTTCCCTTAAATTAGGGTGTTTTTTGTTTGTGAATAAAAATAAATCTTCAAAACTCTTCCCACCTAAATCCTTCTATTCTAACCAATCGTTAGTTGGTCCAGTGGTGATTGGCGCTGGACTTGGTAGGGAGAACCACGGTTCGATCCCCCGCAACTGCGATCGGGAGGGGGCTTGACCCACTTGATGCCAGAGCTGTACCCCCGAACCGGACTAAACCGGTGGTTATAAACCAAAAAAAAAAAAAAAATCCTTCTATTCTTTTCATTAAATTCTTTCCTTTTTTTTTCAAATTCCTCTTTTCCCCTCCAAACTCCCCAACAAAGTGTAATATCTCTTATTTATGTACACATTGATATGATTAGTAAAATCTCATTAATTCTAGAGATATGCAATTAGAACATAAATTACTATTTCCTTGATTAATGTACCTTTCAATATTTAATATATGAGAAATAATTTACTTATTCATAGATTCCACATCATTGGAGACTCCACTCCATTGGAATGGTTTACTTACAAGACTCCAAAAACTCAAATAAGCAGAGGCTCTTAACTTCTTAGAAGGCTTTTACCATAATAGAGAATATACATTTTACCAAGGGCTAATGACCTTTCAATAGGGGGAGTTTAGAGAATGCGAGGTTTCGAGATGGTTATGGTTGTTTGCATTTTGATACGATTCGTGGATCACCGTTTGATTGTAATTAGAGGGTACTGATTTGATCAGAAAGGTTTATCTGTTGTGTTGGAGGAACACATATTTGAGTCAGTTTAGAACAAAGATGAAGAAATTTTGTAAAATTTTAACTATATATCAAAGTCCTATTTGAGATGTGCGACTTTCACAAAAGTTGTACATGGGTAAGTGACTTTGCATGAAGTTGTATGTGGGATGTGAAACTTTGCCTAAAGTCTTTTGTGAGGAGTGTGGCTTCTATTGATTCAGACTAATAATTAAAAAAAACCTAAGTTGTACATGCCAAGTATGATTTCTATATAAGAGAATGGATTCCCAGCCCCACATGTCTCACATGCGACTTAAACCATCCAGGTAAATACTTCTTTTTTTTTTGGCTTTCGCACTCTGGTTCTTAGGGGAAAGGGGCCCTAGTAATTCAGAACTCGTGCCGAGAGGTATGGGCACTGGTCAAGCATTGTTCCCACCTAGGAATCGAATCCGGTATTCCCCGGATTACGTCCTTAGCAGGAGCTCCTAGGCAAATACTTTTTCAACTATACTATATTGGTAACCTTGATATGCTAGAATCATATCTAAATAATGATGCGGGTTCAATATATATTTGGAAAGAACATAATTGCAATGATCTGTCTTGACATAGCAGGTTTACCAAGGTTATGACAAATTTTGCAGGTGACAAATCATGTGGTGGGTGGGGAAGACGGTAATTCTAAACCAGCACTTGGAGAGAGTTGGAAGAGTGTCCCTCATGTAAGGCTTTTGCTCTCACGTGAATGTGGAGGCAATGTCTGCAACTTTTCAATAATCAAACATCCAGCTATGGTATGGGCTTGATAAGACATTTCTTTTGGGACACATTAGGATTCTAATTTTCTCTTATGTCTTTCATTATCTTTGTCATTAAAGAAAGATTTGAATCAGCTTTTGCAAATGGAAATTAATCAGTCTCAACTTGCTGTGCTGTTTCAGGCTTCTGGTAAGACTGCAACTTCCACCCGTCTGTTTGTTTGAAGTGATTCTCACTGCAAGAATGTTACTTTTCATAGAAGTGTTTTGAGAAACTTATTTTGTTAGTGTTGTTTGGTAGAAAATATGGACCAAAGCATACTTATTAGTATATGTTTTTTGTAACCATTTTTAAAGATTTAATCGATATCATTTATGATCTAGGCACTTATGTTAAAAACAAAAGCGTGCCAATTTATAGGGACGAAAAGACTATTTAATCCAAAATTCTGGATTAGTGTTCATATCTTCGTCCCAACCTTTTTTCAAATCAAAAACCAAAAACTATTCCTTGTTTTCCCTTTTATTTTTGATGTTTAGATTGCCTATTTGAATGACAATTATCACACATGCTATTATTATTTGCTTTAATCCACCACTGTACAATAAAAATCCACCACCAATAAGAAACTTGCAAACTCTTCTCCCATAATCAGAAACAACAACATAATTAAATGAAATGGGGTAAAATTACCAACTGAGAATTTAGAACAGAGTAAAGTTATTAACTGAAGGTGTATCCATGGATGAAGGTGCAGAGGAAGAAGAATACATAGAGGAGGGGAAGAAGTTCAAATTACAAAATCATTTTATTTTTGGATTTAGTCCTTCTAATCTATTATGTAATATATACATATTCATTGCAACCATTAAACAAGAAACATAAGTAGCTTAGTGGTGAGGTGTATTTGCTTTAACCAAAAGATCACTATTTAAGCCTTAATTATCAATATAGGATAATTTAAACATTTCTTAGGAGAAGAAGTCTTAATTATTAATATAGGATAATTTAAATATTTCTTAGGAGAAGGAGAAATAAGTATATTTTTGTGTATAAGTTTGAGCATCACAATCACTCATATGCCATACTTATGATCAATTAATAGTATAAATTAATTTGACACATGATCAATTAATAGTATAAATTAATTTGACACTGTCAATACATTTTAATATAAAAATAAAGAAAAATATAATTCAAATTCCTCTTAAAAAATAAGTGTAATTTATCCTAAATCAATTTATTTAATTCCAAACTTATTAGATGTTAGTATTTAATTGAATCAATATGGATTGGTTAGAAGATGTTGTCCTTCCATCCAGAATCATGTTAATCTTTAGATTTTTTTATAAATCTGATATGTTTTGTAATTTTCCAAAAAATCGATAGTTCATATCTGATAGATCAATAATAAAAGCGAAGTTAACAATACTGAATTTTTCAATTTTTTTCATTTTTTTTGGATATTTGAAAAAATAGTTACAAAATCATGATTTGTGTTTAAAAAATCAATGAATTTATACTGAATATTTGAAAAATCGGATATAAAAATATGAATTTATACCGGATTTAAAACTGGTATAAAATCATATACTTTTAAAAGCAAATTATAATTTTACACGTTTTTAAAAAACAAGTGTAAAATCTTTGGATTTATATTTGTTTAAAAAATCCGTTAAATATTAAAAAAAATCTAAGAAAAACTAAAAATACTAGAAACCAATGAATTTCTAAAAATTCGGTATATTATTATTTTTTTTTAAAACCATCAAAATTTGTAAAAAATTCAAATTTTTATTAAGGACATTTTAGTAAAATTGTACATAGTGGCGGCGACATGTATAACGGGGATGGCAGGGCAAAATTAGTGTTAGTAGGAACATGTTATTTCTTGGCGCATGTCCACTGGGTAACTTTATCACTGAGAGATATTTTGATATTGAGAAACATAGTAAGAACAAGAAAGGGTGAATCTTGAAGGACAGAAGTTGGATACTCATCAATCGTCGGGAAATCACAATTGATGCACATTCATCTTCATTCTTCTCATTTGTATCAAGCTACAATGAGTAGCTAAATCCCTTTTTGTTGGGATTAAATGTATTTCACTGTAAGATTATGTATGTTTATTGATCATGTCGTTGTATACAATCTATTTATGAATTAATATCGATGTTATCATTGTTTCAGTATTTAAATTTATAGATTGGAATTGATGTTGAGAAATACGGTTCGAATCTTGATCTAAGATAACCATATGTTAAATTCTAAATGCTAGACATAGATTTAGGTTTATGGGGTTTTGAGAGTGTTCATGGGGGGTTTGGCCTAAGGAAGGTGAATGCGGAGGTAAATCCATCTTGGAGTTTTTTCGGCTATGGATCTTACTAAGAAAATACATGGTTTAGGAAAATATATTAACATCTTATCACATATCAAAGTAGGATGACATGTTCTTAGATATATTTCTTTCTTATTAGAAAGTCAGATAGGAAAATTTTCCTGGACTGTAAAGTTATTCTAGGAGATAGCTTGACTACCCAACATAGAGTTTTGGTTATGGATGTAAGAATTAAGGGGAGAGCAAAGAGAAGAAGTCATATGGTAGCGCCATATATCAAATGGTGGCATTTGAAGGGTGAAAATAAGGAATCTTCCAACACAAGATCTTAGAGAGAGGGTTTGGACAAACACAAAGAAATGCAAATGATATGTGGAATAAGATGGACCAAGATATTAGAAAAGTGGCTAAAGATACATTGGGTGAATCAATAGGATTTTGACCTAGGGGCAAAAAATCACGATGATGGAGTGAAAGTGTCCAAAGTAAAGTTATAGTAAAAAAGATTGTTTTAAAGAGTGGTATAGGTTTAAAAATGCCAAAACTTGGAAAAAGTACAAGAAAGTTAAGAATGAGACCAAGAAGGCGGTGAGTGAAGCAAGAACCTATACCAATCTCTAGGAACAAAGGAGAGATAATTATCTATATACAAGCTTGCTAAGGGGAGAGAAAGAAAGACTAAAGATTTAGATCAAGTGAGGTGTGTTAAAGATGAAGGAGACAAAGTCTTAGTTCAGGAGAAAGATGCAAAGGATAAGTAGAATACATATTTATATAATTTATTTAATGAAGGATATAGTATCTCATCGGACTCTAGAAACTTGACATTAGATAAGAGGATCAGAACTATAATTACTACCGTCAGATTCAAAAAATAAGAGGTAAAGGAAGCGTCGAAAAGAACGAGTAACAGTAAGTCGGTTGAGCTAGAAAATATACCTATTGAAGTGTAGAAAATTATTGGAGATAGAAGTATTGAGTGTCTCACCAAACTCTTTAATGAAATTGTAACACCCTGGATTTCCGCTTACCCCGCAGGGCTTCCGGCCTACCAAGCATGTCACCAGCTTAATCAATAATCCCCCCAGGGTACAGGGTTCGATTCCCACGAAAGGCAAAAACTCTACTAGTGAGGGGGGTAGAGAAGATCATGAGGTGACAGTGCCGGGAACGCCGAAGGCTCGGGCTGTTACAGAAATCATGAGGTAAAAATGCATGTCGGATGAATGAAGAAGAAATACTTTAGTTCCAATCTATAATAACAAGGGAGATATACAAAATTATGCATATTATAGGGGAATTAAACTTATGAGTCATACCATGAAGTTATGAGAAATAGTGATTGAACAAAGACTAAGAAAAGAGATTCAAGTCACTGAGAATCAACTTGGTTTTATGTCGGGAAGGTCCACCATGGAAGCGATTTATCTATTACGACGTGTGATGGAGCAGTATCGGATGGACCGACATGACTTGCACTTAATTTTTATTGACTTGAAGAAGGCGTATGATATACTGCCTATAGAGATTTTATGGAATTCCCTAGAGAAGAAAGGGGTTAGTATTTCATATATTCGAGCTATCCAAGATATGTATGAAGGGGTATCAACTAGGATACAGGGTAGATAAACATACGATTTTCCCATTAGAATTGGTTTGCATTAAGGATCAACTCTAAGCCCTTACCTTTTTACCTTAATTTTGGATGTACTCACGAAACTCATCCCAGAGCTAGCACTACGATACATGCTTTTTTCAGATGATATAGTCCTTCTTGGAGAATCAAAGCAGGATTTAAATGAGAGGTTGAAAACTTGGGGATGAGCTTTATAAATGCATGGTTTTTGCCTAAGTAGAAGTAAGACGGAGTATATGGAATATAAGTTCAACAAAAAAAAGCATTTCTAACCTAAAGGTAAAAGTTGGAGACCATATTATCCCTCAAGCCATACTATTTAAATATCTTGGGTCCGTAATACAAAATGATGGAGAAATAAAAGGGGATGTAAACCATCGGATTTAACCTGGGTGGTTGAAATGGAGAAAGGCATCAGGTATTTTATGTTATGCAAAGGTACCACTCAAGCTGAAGGGAAAGTTTTATCAGAATATGGTAAGACCTGCAATTTTGTAAGAGATATAATGTATGGCGGTTAAGAATTAACACAAGAATAAATTAAGTGTATCAAAGATGAGGATGTTGTGGAGGATGTGTGGTATGACTCGACAAAATAAAATTAGAAATGAAAATATTAGAGAGAGTGTCGGGATAGCGCCTATAGTAGAGAATATAGTGGAAAATGGACTTAGGTGGTCCAAACATGTAGAGAGAAGACTTGTAGATTATTTAGTAAGGAGAGTATACCAAAGGAGAGAAGGTAACTAATTCGAGGAAGAGGAAGTCCTAGAAAAACTATAAGAGAAATTATTAAAAAAGATCTTAAGATTAATGATTTAGATAGAAGCATGGTCATTGATTGAATACTATGACAAAAATTGATCCATGTAGCCAACCCTACCTAGTATGATACAACTTAGTTGTTGTTTTTTCAAAGTTTTTACTGCTCAAAGTTCCTCAAAAATGCAGAGTATAAAATGTTCTTAACATTAATGCAAATCAAGGTTCCCGCACTTTTAAAATAATCTGAAATATTCGAAACACATGTTTTTTCTACACCTTTAAAATATAGAGTAATTTCTCCACTTTTGAAATATTTTCATTAATCTAAAATATGCATAATGCTAACAAAATTTTCTCTTTTTCTGTTGTTCAAGTTATTGAAGATGATAATATTGAAATGCATGAAGAATATGAAATTTCTATGGATTTTATTTATATGATCATTATTGGTATGCTATGTTTAAGATTGATATTTTGTTAATTGCTAATCAATAAACATTTTTTTTTTTAAAATTTTCTTCGTAGATTTTTCCAACACAAAAAGAAGTATTATTGTAGACGGAGACTATTGGAGGGATGATGTCATAAAATTATTATATTTATCATTCATTCTGATATAATTATAAAAAAAAATCCAATAAAGAACAGATAATACTTGATTGTGGAAGAGAAAAATATTATAAAAGCAACAAAAGTTCAAATTCAACTCTTACATGTTCCACAAGAATCAAAAGTACGTTCAATATGAGATCAATACATAATATAAACGGTATCTAATGGATGGTTAGGGTTCAATATGGTAATCACAAACATATTTTAATAAATACATTATAATATCATGACTTCCTTGTCCATTTAAAAGCGGAGGAAAAACACTTTGTGAATGAGAATAAAAAGTCCAACATGACCCCAAGGCTCATAATAAACGCGTTGAATGGTCTAAATACATACAATTTAACATGTGCCATGCCAAAGATAAAGAGCGTGCTACATACTAATATTCTTTGAGATGTTCATACAAAGAAATGCAATAACTATTGAATTTGATTCAAAATTAAAAGTATGTGTATTTGACAAACAAGTCACACATTTAGGGAATACAACAACAAACAACTATTTTTTATCATATTTAAATTTATTATGTGAATAAAAGTGCAAGTTTAAAAATAATGTTTGTACTTCTTTTTGAAGGTCGAGTCCGTTCATTGAAGACCAAAAACATGTTGTAGAATAAAAGATGGAATATATGTAAAAGCTGGTATGGTATAAACAACATGTTAAAGCTGAAACTAATTAGAATTAAAGAAACATTTCAGAAGATCATCATCAACATAAAATTCAACATAATGCTCCCTTATGTGGAAGATTTCATGATTTTGTATCAAGAAGAGGCATATAACACTATGAAAAAGATTTAATGAGTGAAAAGAATATGCATTGATAAGGTATCATATGGATTCTATATTAAGACAAACCATGGTCTCCCTTATGTTTGTGAACTTTCAACTCTTAAAAAAAGCTACTAGTATTCCATTGGAAATAGTTGAATTTGATTGAGGAATGAGAAAAATTGTTAAATTTTTTTAATTTCTTAGATATTATTATTTATAAAATGTTGTATACTAAGGTGTGTGAATTTTCATTTTTTTATAGAACTTCCACCTGATAACGTTAAAACCAAAGGAGGAGTTAAAAGGACTAGAAAGGATTTTTTTTTTTATGTGCAACACATACCCTATTATTGGAATCATGTTGATGCTTCTTAAGGATATGGAAATAAACCATCTCATAAATATTCTAGTCAATCCATTGCATGGATATCCAAAAAAGAAATCCCATGGATCTACAAGATAAACATACATGCTCTAGTTTTCTCAATTTTGTTATGACTACATCAAAGATATGTTTGATGTTGAGGAAGTTGATAATTATGGTTTTAGTGGATTTGAATGTTTTCTAGGCGAAGTGAAGAATCTTGGCCATTGATCCTTCAACACTTCCACAAAGGGGTTTATAATAACTATGATGTTTCTTCCAAATTGTTCTATCATAATGTTGAAGAAGTAAGAAATTTATGAAAGATAACTAGGTTGAATGTTATTAGGAGTGAGAAGTGGATGAGCATTTCCAACACGGGCTATTCGATTGTGTCAAGGTACAATGTCATACTTGTGACAATAACAAAAATTTGAACAACACCTTATTTTCCAAGTGTTTGTCATAGTGTTTTTCTTCTTCTCGTCATAAGGTAATTGTAGTTGGCTTTGTTAACAATTGTTAGGATGGAGTAAAGATCATTGCAAAGCAAAGATTTAGGAGGAGGTTTTCAAAAGTGGAAGACTCAACAACGATTTCCCATGAAGATTTCACAAAGAGTTTAGTTCGTAGACTGTGTGCAAGTCAAAGATACAGAAAGAATATTTTTATATTTTCAGTATTAATTTTGGATATTATGATTGTACTAAACTTGTATAATTTTTTCACAAATATTATTGGAAGACTAAAATTTTTTCAATTGAAAAGCATTGGAGACTAGAGTAGGCGCAAAGCAAGGACGAACACACCGAATTAATATAAATCCCGGTGTACACTTCTCTCTCTTTCTCCTCTCTCTCTCTCTCTCTCTCTCTCTCTCTCTCTCTCTCTCTCTCTCTCTCTCTCTCTCTCTCTCTCTCTCTCCATTCTTTTAATTTTCTAGACATTACATGCATGACTAAGTCGTTCTTTATTGCTTTCTAGAATTGCATGCCATTAGGATTTCAAATGGTAGTGATTTAATTGTACAAGCGTAGGGTTTGTTAGCATTGGAACTTTGATTTTGTGTTGTTGAAGATCAAACTGAAATTTTTTGTTGTAGAATCTAAACAACGTTGGTGATGTAAACTCACACTTCTAATGTAATTTGACAATTATTCAATACAGTCATTAGTGTGTCAATCTTGCTTGTACTATGAACTACATAAATCATTACACACCAATTAAAATCTATAAGCATAATCACTCTATTCGCTAAGAATTGTTTCCACTACGCAAAATCAATTTTGCTTTAAAACTGATAAAACAATTTCAAACTATTTTCAACAAAAATTTTCATTGGGAGGTCTATTCACCCCCTCTAGATTATTAAATACTCTATATTCTTGTCCAATAGAAAAGGCATATGAAGTAGCATATTCAGGCAGTCTAATGCATTACGAACATGAAGCCAGACTAGATTCTCCAAGAGGCCACCGTCACTTCTGTATGGTTGAGATTTCACTGCCATATGCAGGCAGTCTAATAGATTTTGATTGACTTAGTATGGTAGAGATTGCACCGTCACTTCTGCATAGTTGAGATTTCACTGACATTTTGTATAGTCGATATTGCTTGGTTGTTTAATAAATATAATTATGTTGTTCAAGAAAAATTATAACAAATATCATATAAAAAAATGAATTTGTTGTCATATCTTGCCTTTGTTTACTTTGACCATGCACACCCTATATCTGATTTTACTGTTAATGAGTATCAAACTCAAAGATTTGAAGTGCAAGGTTGAAATCATCCTAGACCATGGAGATAATCAAATGGAGGTTAAGATTAAATATCTTTCTCCATCAATCCATTTGACGACTCTTTTAAGTTCACCAATCTTTATTGTAAGACAAATGACGATATAAAATAATATTTACAACATTTTATCGCTACGAGATCAACGAATCTATCAAGTTGGATGCCACAATAGTTAGATCTACAATGATATTTTTAAGATAATGAAACATCTCATACTTACGGTTGAAATCGTAGAAAGATGAAAATATAATTAGCAGGTATACGTTTTCTATTTTACGTCTATGTTTTTAATTTTATAAGTTGTCCGTGTTATATCTAAGTTGAGTATGTCCATAAAAAGTTATTTTTTAAATAATATTTGCTTAGCTAATACAACAAATCATAAAAGGAAAAAAATCATTTCTCTCATGCTTTAAGAAAGAAAGTCTCCTCCTATACGCGTTTCTAAGAAAGAAAATCTTTCACTAACTTTCTAGCCCTAACCATGATATCTTCTATAAAGGTCTCAATCACAAAATCAAAAAAGACATTCACTAATTTCACAAAAATCAAACAAACATAGTCTCTTGCAATCCTTACCTTCTTATCTATAGGCACTTTCTTTTGTACTTGAGATGATTAATTGCAATTCCTTAATTTTGTCTTTTTATTTTATTTTGACCCTTCTATTTTAAAAATAACTATTTTAGTTATCTTTTAAAGTTTTTTATGCAATTTTTATCTTTTTATTTTGTTTTTTCTGCAAAATTTGTTTCTGTTTTTACCCATTTTTTAAGTAAAACTCTAAAGGAACCAAAATCATAAGGGAATTATAATAGAAGAAAGACAAAATAGGATCAAATTAAGCCTGCATATTATACAGCAAAATCACTCTTTTATTGAATAGAAAAACACACATACTAAAACACCCTTATATAATTTGACAAAACACGTCAAAATTATTCTTAAACTACAAAAAGACACGTGTCACCTATGAAACAACAAGAATAAAAATACATTCACACAAATTATTCAAAGTAACATGCATTAAATAATTTTAATTGGCCTTAAATTTGATCCTTTCAACAGGAACACACAGAAGATCATGAGCCCTCGGAGCAGTCAATCCTGGCCGTTCATCAACATCAATATCACCAACATCATTCAAAATCTCACCACTGGCATGATCCACAACCTTAAAATCAAAACACTGAATAACAGCACCAAGCAACGCTGGAACTTCCTGCATGGCTAATGAAACACCAGGACACATTCTTCTTCCTGATCCAAACGGCAGAAGCTGAAAATGCTGCCCCCTAACATCAACAGAATCTCCTTCACCATTCTTCAAGAACCTCTCCGGACGAAACTCCAACGGTTTTTTCCAAATTTCTGGATTTCTTCCCATAGACCAAACATTAACAAAGAGTAATGTGTTTTCCGGAATCACATAGTTTTCGACTTTGCACTCGGTTACACAGCTTCTCGTAACCATAGCCACCGGCGGGTGAAGACGATAGGTTTCTTTTATGATTGCTTGGAGATATGGAAGATTCGGAATGTCAGACTCTTCAACCACCCGATTTTTTCCTACTATCTTGTAAATTTCTTCACGAGCTTTTAGTAGTAAAGATGGATTTTTTATGAGTTCCACTAACGCCCATTCGGTTGATATCGCTGTTGTGTCTGTCCCTGCCGTGAAGAAATCCTGCAATATCATGCCATCCAAAAGAATTTGCAGTCACTTCAAAAGAAATTAGAAATTCTGAAATATGTATATGCATGCAATGTACCCGCATTGTTTCATCGACCAGATATATTTATTATTCAATGAATATAAAAAGTCAATTTTCTCTTATAAATAATACGCAAGAGAGTAATAAGAATATTAATAATGGATTTACCATAATCAAGGCCTTGATATGCACCTTTTGAATTTTCACGTCGGAACTTTGATTCTCAACAAAATCAAGCAAGATATCAAGAAAATCTCTAGCTTGACCGTTGGAATTCTCTCCTTTGTTCTTCTTCCTCGTCTCTTCTCTTTTGCAAATAATTCTTTCCACCAATGTATCAAATTTATGAAACAAATCCTCTACCCTCTTCCCGAATCCTTGGAAGTCAACTTTCTTAAACAACCAGATAAAATCTGAAACGTTAAACTCTCCGAAAATCTCTGTCACGCCACGGACAACCTCCCTAGCTTCCTCGACTTCACCTAACATCATCTTAGAAATGACATTGTTCGTCAACTTCAACAATTCCTCGGTTATGTTCACGGTTTCGGATGTTTTGGCTTTGTTAGCCAGAAGTGTCATGAAACTTTGTGTTTCCTGTGCCCTCAAGTGTTGGAAGTTGTTTATGCTACGAGAGCCTAAGAGTTCGTTCATGCTAAGTTTTTTAATGAACCTCCAGTAATCGCCATAAGGCGCGAAAGCTAGAGAGGAATCGTAAGTCAGGCGTTTGATCGCGGTGGTTTGGATGCGAGAGTTAAAGGATAGTTCATTGTTTTGGAGGAGTTGTTTGGCGAAATGAGGGGAGGAAGCGACGACGCAGATGACGGAACCGAAGTTAAGAGAGATTAATGCACCATATTTGAGGGAGAAATTGTGGAGGGTTTGATGGAGGAGAGGTCCTAAGAGATGCATGTGGCCAATGATTGGAAGTTTGAAAGGTGGTGAAGGAGGGAGGTTTTTGTGACGGTTTGAGTATTGTTGGAAAAGTAAGTAGCAAAATAGAGATGAAAGGAAGAATGAGAGTGCTAGAAACTGAATTTCCATTGCTTATTCTCTTTGATTTTCACTATGAGAAGATGAGTGAATCCAAGTCCTTATGTAGAGGAAAATAATTGAGGGGAAGTTGAGTATGTACCATTTTAGGCGATAAAATTTATTGTGATCGAAGGTTTGCTACAAATGGATACCAAGACATGTGATTGGAAAACTCAGAAATTATCTTAGTAAACTACATTTAATTAAATGATGTTTAGTAACCATTCATTTAGCATCATCATAATGTACCTCCATATATAGCTTCGGTGTTATAAATGATCACTAGTATGCTTTATTTGATCAAATCAAGGGTTTAATGAGTAGACAATTTGAAATTTGAATTTACTATTTCAGTTAAAGTAACTTAAGTTTAGGAGAGATGAGTCAAGATGAATTGTCTACATTCAATTAAGAGCTATCACATACGTGTGAGATACTACTTCTAACTTACATTATGTCAAAACAATGAATGTCAAAGGTCAAATTTTGATTCAAATAATACTTTGTTAGACTTTTCTTATTTTTTGGTTAAACTCCACATTATCATCTGATTCTATTCTTTTGGAGGCAAGATTGTTCTGGACAACTTTAGTTTTGGATAGCATCCTCTGAGCGGATGATAGAGCTTTATCCTTCTACTATTAGCACCAAATGTTAAGATAGTCGATATCCTGCACGCTTGGTATACCATTCCCTCCAACTCCTTCGGACAGACGACCTCAACGATGTTAAAAAAGTATGTATAATCTTTTTTAGAAATAAAAGACTGAACTCCCCGATTGTCCGAGGACCAGGGTGGATCAGAAGTGTAGGAGATGGGTAGGCGACGTCGATGTTGAATCAGAATCAGAATCAAACATTCCTTAGTCTCGCCTAACTATATGAGGCTTCTTTGCGATGGTCCACAAATATGAGGAATCTTAACAATAGGACCAATGGAAGGAATTCTCCAACCACATGCAATACAAAGTGTAAAACACCTCTCGCCGTGAGCTGGCTAGAAGACCCCCAAACCTTTGTTTGAACTACAATAGGAGGATTGAGTATGGACGGACTGGCGGAGGATCCTGTAATTGGAACTCCCTTACTGGATAACATATTAATGGCCCCTACAAATAGAAAACATTTAAGTGATCCTAAACTTTTAAGGTAACCCCTCTTTTATTCGATAAATCCCTAGCAGAGTCGCCAGTTCTGTAATACGGTGAACTGACTTTATTGAAAATGTTGCGAATAGCAAGAGTCGCCACCGACTTTTATTTTATCCAGTTTAATAGAAAGGCTAAAAGAACAGGAAAAAACTTTTAAAAGAAATTTTGAGTTCGGGGGGTAAGTTATACAAAGGGAAGGAGTAAAGCACCCTTTGTATCCATGGTCATCCATGGGCTCTTAATTGCTTAGCTCACTTTTGAAATGTTTGAGTTGTTTGAAAAGATTTTGAATAAGGACTTTAGCTTGTAAATAAGCGTAGCCTTTTTGAAGTTTTTTAAGAAAAGGATAGAAAAATAATTTAAACCAAAGCAAGCAATTAAGGGCAAATTACCTTGACATTGTAAAAAAGTTCTTTTAGCCTTTCAGGGCTATCCATACCATAGGAGGGTAGGAAGTCTTTTTATTGGAGGTTGAAGGGTCATCGAGAGTTCGTTCGCCATAAGACTGTCCCTTGCCATAGAGAAGACAAGTAGTCTAGGGGAAGGAGAAGAATAGTCATTATTAGGCAACCAAGAGTACACCTCAGCAATAATCGAAAGAGACTATCACATCATTTATAGGCAACTTCGAGGGACGGGATCATATAACCGAACCGAAGGCAGCATCATTGGGACTTATGTTCTTTTTGTGATCCTTTTATGATATGAATGAACTGAGGGTAACATTTGCTGAGGCGTCCCCGTATCCGAGGGACTTGACTATTCTGCACTGAAAAGGCAACAAGGCAACAGGCAACGGAAGGATTACCATAAAAGGTGTGTGGGTGCACAATCACATGATTCAATTCAGATAATATTATCTTATAAATTAGTTATTCTAAATTCAGTTTGAGGTTGCACTCCCTAGAAGTACTAACCACGCAGTCATAATAGCAGTTTAAGTGCCTTCAAGATCAAACAATACAACCAGGTGTAGTTACAAAATAAGCCATGGGGAAGGGAAAAAAAGCAATTAAAATAAACCTCAACAAAGCAATAGGTTTAACACAAGTAATAATTAAAGAAGAAATTAAAAAGGAACGAATTTTAGGGTTACCGAAGGTTCGAGCTTTGACTGGTTGGTTAACCCTGAAAATTGGCAAAGGAAGAATAAACAAAAGGGTGAGTGTAGGAGAAATTCATTAACAGATGAAGTAAACCCTAGTTTAACCTATGAGGCAAAAGTTAAAAATAAAATGATATTTAAATGAAAAGAGTTAGAACTTAGCTTTTCGATTGGTATGGCGCGTAATCGGAGGATCCTGTGAGTAACCCTGAAAATCTATACAAAGAAAAGAAATTTTTTTTAGTGTATGCATGATCTGATGACAAACCTCGCAAACCCTGATTTAGGGCACAAGCTAACCATGATTAATAAAATAAATAAAAAAACAAATTAATTAATTATTGGTTTTCAACCTAATTAATTAAATCGGTAAAAATAGGTTTTCGATTAAATTGTCTAGCCCTAACAAGTATTTTAATCAATTAATAAAAATATTGATAGTTAATTAAGTAATTAAACAATTAAATTTATTTAAACATTTAATCATAAAAAATTGTTATTAATAATTAAATTAAATTAATATTTTTATTTTTAATGTTTTATAAAAAAAGGAATTTTAGAACAAATTTTATTAAAAAGAATATTTAAAAGAGTTTTTTAAATAGATACAAATAAATAAACAAGATATGTATAAATAAATAAAGAAAATAAGTTATATAATTAAAAGTAAAAAAAATGGAAAATCTTAGCTGTAATCCAGTGTGGCAGGCTGGTGGAGACGCATGGTAGACTACATCTTCAAGGGCGTTGGATCTGAAGCTGGAATAATCCAATGGATGAGCGCTGAAGGACCATAGCATCCACGTAGGTCTTAATGCACCGAATCCCCAAGCTTGCTCTCTTACTGCGCGCGCTTCCTGGATTTGAATAGACCAATGGTGGCGTGACATGTAACACCCTGGATTTCCGCTTACCCCGCAGGGCTTCCGGCCTACCAAGCATGTCACCAGCTTAATCAATAATCCCCCTAGGTCCGCTTATCGGCTGCCCAAGAAATATTGTTTTTGCCTCCCGCAGGAATCGAACCATGTACCTAGGGGTTAAGTACATATTCATAGCAATTCCTGCTACCACTTGAGCTAGTAGCTTTAAGAGATTTTGGGTTCGGGGGTAGGTTATACAAAGGGAAGGTATTAGCACCTCTTTGTATCCATGGTTATCCATGGGCTCTTAATTGCTTAGCTCACTTGTTTGAATCATTTGTCTTGCTTTGAAATGCTTGTATGTGGTTTTAAATACTTTTGTAAATTAACTTTGTAATGATCCTTGTACGGATGTATACAAAGTGTTTTATCTTTCGAAAGATGTTTTGATGGTTCAAAAAAGATTTTTAACTTTGTAATGATCCTTGTTCGGATATATACAAAGTGTTGTCTTTTTGAAAGTTTTGTTTTGGAAAAACAGTGATATGTGAGACATTTGTTATTTTGTTTTATTTGAGCAAGCAATTAGGAGATCTACCCTAAGTTTGTAAGGTCCTTTCCTATTTTCTTTTAGAAAATTTTCTTTGACTGGATACAGAAAGAAATTATTTGAATTGCATTTGAAACAGTAGAATTGATTTTGAAAAGAGTAACAGAGGGATTACCCTAAGAGGTGCAAGTGTGATTGTGTTTTATTTTCAGATATTTTTGTCTTTGAAATTAGTGATCTAGCGCTTCAGTTATTTTTTCTTGACATACACGCAGTTTTATATGTACATAAATTAAAGTGCGGGAATGTAAAATGCGGAAAATAAATCTACGCTATTACATCAATTGTGCGAGAAATGTAAACTACGCTATTTACATGAATTTGACAACCTTTACACTTATCTATGAAATTAAATTGCGATAAGATAAAAGGAAAATATTTTTGGATTTTTGAATGGTTGATTTTAATTGAGATTAATGCATAATTAATTTAATTAAAAGGTTAGGAATTATAAATAAAATTTAAACCTAAAAAATTAAGTCTAAAATAGGTCCAAATTGTGTGTCAATTAATTTTAAAATAAAATTAATTTTTTGGGATTTTTTGAAATTGTTTTGGAGATTATTAAATTAATTAACATATAATTATACAAATAATTATACACATAAATTAAACTTAAAGAGAAAAATATTCTAAATATGTACAAAATTAGTTTATAATATATAAACTTGATTTAGTAAAAAGAAAATATTTTTTTCTGATTTTTTGATAGGTTAGAAATAATTAAAAGATGAATATAACAATATTATCTAATTAATCAAACAAAATATTTCAATTATGAAGAAAAATAAAATATTTTTGTGTCAAAAAATAATATATTATTTTATCAACCTAAAAATATTTTTATTATATTTTTTTGATTTTTAAAACTATTTTTAAATAATTTTGCAAAGAAAACTAAATAAAATAGAAAATATATTAAATATATTAAATATGGATCATGTGTGGCTGGCTGGAAGGTCTATAGTATGGTCTAGCGTGTCATGGGCGTTGGATTGAGTGGTCAGATTGATCTGATGGCTCAGATGTTGAGGGCACATGGCATATGCGTGGATGGCAAGCACAGAGTATGACTGGATTTAAAAATCCACACGCGCGTTTTCCAACCAATGAGAGGCTGCCACGACTTCGTCTTTAACCTCTCATCCGTTGCTAAAAGTTCTACAACTGTAGGTAAATGTTTTACCTACGGTTTTGTCCGTGGCCATAGCTTCTGCAAATTCAAAAATCTCACACAAGCATGATAAATTTAATATGAGACCATGGTTGAGCTCGTATGGACCTCACGAACTCATTAGAACCATTAGTTTCCTGATATTTTGTCTAAAACGAAAACCCCTCTTTTTGAACTTAAAAACCCTAAAATGGTGTATGCTTCGTTTTGCACTCAAACTTAAATTAAACCACCCAGAAAGCATCTATACTTCATCCTAAGCACAAATACAAGGTTAAATTCAATTAAATAAGCATGTAAGTATGTGTTAGAACTTGGTTTAGTTCTTGACAAACCGTGGCTTGTATGGCTCGATTTGTGAGGCTTTGAGGCTTGAAATTGATTTGGATAGGTTCAATGATGTTCAGGGATCGTGTCTGAGTGTTTAGTTTGGATTAAAATTAGCTTAAACTCAAAATTCGAAATTTAGCTTTCTTTGAAAATTTCAAGTTCATACAAGAAGGATACAAGCATGCTATTGATTCTGAATTTATGTCCTCCTTCTTACTGAAGTATCCTAAGCTATTTATGAGCAATAAGAGTGCTTCATTCTTAAGCTAACAATTATTGATTGCTTTTGAACTTTTGAATTTTTTAATATATAAAGCTTTGAATTCTTTGGCCATGGCTTCATTTTCTTCACCCTCTTGCTCTAGGCCTGTTGTACAATCTCTATGCTGCAGAAGTTAAGCTATCTTGGTGACTCAAGCTAAAGACAAAAGCTTTGGATAATTGTCTTGAATCATTTCTTTTTTTAATTTAATTTTAAATATAATAAAATTAAATTAAAAAAGAAACAAAAATGTCATGGGCCTAATTTTGGTCATTAGAAACATGTTTGGATCATGAATACTTGGCCTTTTTTGAAAAAAAAAACATTTTTGATCAATGCTAGTTTCATGCATTTTCCCAAAAAATAGCCAACTTCAACAAGGCATAACTCCCTCAATTTCGATCATATGAAGGAGTTCTTGTACTTTTTAGAAACCTCAAGATGTCCTTTACAAGCTACTTTGGAAACTTTTTTGCATTTGGAGAAGTTATCTTGATGTTATGGGCTTTGACAAAAAACCACTTTTTGTTGACTTTGAAAATGACCTGTAATGTCCTGGCTCATATTTTCAAAATGGTAAATCCAATGACCATGGGATCTATTTCATTTGAAAGATAATTGAATTTCCTTCAAAACAAGCTTTGATTGGAATTTTTTGAATGAACGATGAGAGAGTTATGGCCGGTCAAAGTTCAGTTGACTTTTTAGGAGAAAACCCTAATTTTGAAACTTAGGGTTTTGTTGATTTCTGAACTTTTCTCGTTGAATTATGATCAACCATTAATCAAATGATGAATCTTTTGACAAAATATGGATGTTGACAAAAAAAATTATTTTTGACTGTCTGTTGACTTTTCGGTCAAACTGGTCGTCTATTGACTGTTTGAGCTGCTGACTGTGCGTCCGAGCGAATTGAAGTTTGAAAATTTGTCTGGTGGTACTTTGAGACATATGGAGGTCCATGAAATCCATTTGAGGTCTCAAAAAACTTGTTCTCCTGAAAAAACAAAAACCCTAGTTAGGGACTGTTTGTGTAGGAGACAGTTAAGCGTACCTGATTTTTGTGCAGTGTTGAGTCTCTGCTGATCATGTGATTATCAGAAGACTTCTAGAACAAAAATCTTGGAATTTTTAAATTCAAAAGATTGATTTGAATGATGATACAAAACACGGAGAATCGTGCTGTCAGCGGGTTTGACTATTAACTGGCTGTCTGGGCCTTAATGTAACAGTTAAAGTGAAAACTTAACAGTTAAAGTTAATTTTTTCTTTTTTTTTTTTGTTGTGTTAATGGTGAAAATTTATTTACACGAGTTGTTAGAAAAACACAAACATAATAAATAAATAAAATATACCGTACGCGAACGAAATTACCGATAATAATCTTGAAAAATACTTAATGCACAGAAAAATAAATATTTAACTAGCAATAAACACACATAATATTATCTTGATAATTAAACTACAGTACGACAGATAGTACAACATTTAATACTGGCAGTACAAATATTACACAATATAACGAACATTACGACAAATATAATGAACGGTACATTATTTGAAAGCGAAAGATACGACAAACTTTAAAAATGACAATTAAAAACCCATGCTATAAATAACAACATATAGATGCACGGGAGTGTAAGCATTCCAGGTCCGCATTTTTCAGGACTATGCAGACAGAAAAAGGACATGATCACCACCAAAACAGTGATGACCATAAGAAAAAACGTATCCATCCACTTTGCCATTTTTGCCGGGGAAGAAGAGAAAATAATTATGAGATAGGATTTTGGGAAATGAGTGAATTTTGATGTGAGAATTTATGGAAAAAATGAGGGGTATTTATAGAGTGAAAAGAAGGATGGAGACGTTGGGGAATGAAGTGATACCGTACAAAAAAGGAAAATTTGAGTGGTAGTAGGATTTGAAAGAAAGTGTATGGTAGGGTTTGAAAAGAGAGATGTATGGAATAAAGTTAGGATTTGATTTGAAAGAAAGAGATTTGAAAAGAAAGGAAAAGATTTGAAAACAATAGTATAGTACAAAAATTAGTGGGAAATAAAAACTAATAATAATTTAATTGTTACCAATACAGTCTGAATCCACGGACTCTGCGCCTGCAAAAATTTAATTCTATACCAATTACGTCAGTACTATTTATCTGCAAATAAATCTCAAATAAATAGCGTGTGTGAAGTGATAAACAGTACTTGGCGTTTGTGTAAGAATAAATTCAACAGCAAACCAAAATACCGTATAAGAAATATTCTAAAAACCGAGTATTCATAAAATCAGGATATTTATGAAATAAAATCCAAGATTATATGAAACTCCCAATTTGTAGACAGAAATCTGTTGCCTTCTCTCTGAAAAAGATGCAGGCAAATTTTGGGGTATAACAATTCGGCCAAGAAAGATTGGGTCCCTTTGCAAAAAGATTCATTTTGAACCATTTTCCTTCACATTTTTCTTCTCAAAATTGTCCAACTTTGACAAGGCATATCTCCCTCAATTTTTAAGGTATGGAGGAGTTCTAGGACTTTTTGGAAACCTTAAGATGTCCTTTACAAGCCACTTTGGAAGCTGTTTTCCATTTGAGGATTTTATCTTGATGATATTGGCTTTGACAAAAAACTGCTTTTGGTTGACTTTCAAAAAGGACCTATAATCTTTTGATCCATATCTCTCAAATGAAGCATTTTTGGACTTGGCTTGTGAGAGACAAAATTGCAGAGAATCCAATTTCCTTCAAAATGATCTTTAGATGGTAAATTTCTGATGTTCCATGTGAGTGTTATGGCTGGTCAAAGTTCAGTTGACTTTCTCATATGAAACCCTAATTTAGAAACTTTTGAATTTGTTGATTTATGAACTTTCCTTGATGAATCATGATCAATATTTGATCAAATGATGAATGATAATTCAAAATAAGGTTGTTGACAAAAAATCAAGAGTTTTGACTGTACTTTGACCACAGTTGACTTTTAGGTCGAATCAGTCGACGGTTAACTTTCTAAGCAATTGAGTGATCAATCTTTGGAATTAAGACCTGAATTTTGTCATGGAGATAGTTTGAAACATCATAAGCCATATGAAATGCATTGGAGCCTTTGATTCATTTATCTTATTCGGAGAAATAAAAACCCTAATTATTTGGACCATTTTTTAGGAGGATGTGTCTTTGAGCATTGTACTTTAACATGAGTTAAGAGAAATGAGATGGGAAAATTTTGGGGTATGACACATGCCATTGGCGAATATTCCCTTGGGAGATTCAAGGGAATCCCCGGGGTATTCATGTTTTCCCCCGACATAATTTTTGTTAATTTTTATTCTGTCCCCGGGGCTTCGCGGCCTTCGGCTAGCGACGATTTCCGTGTTTGGTTGATGTTAAGAGGAGCCTACAAAGGGTTCGGTCGGGGGTACATGTTGCCTCCCGTTCTACCCTTTCACTTGTCTTGTAGTGGAAGGGTGGATTTGATATGTTGTCGAATTCACTTCTTTCCTTCTGCATGCAGGTGATCCGACCATCCATGACGAGGGGTAACTTTCATCAGAATATGAAGAGGACGTCCCCCTTTTTTCACTCAGTGACTGACCCGGGTTTAGAATGGGTCGCAAAAGAATCGAGGGGGATAACCTCTCTTTACGTTGACTCCTTAGCAGGCGCTTTCTGGATGGTGGAAGAGTTGGGGCTGGGTAGCCCTCGGAATTGCTCTATTAGCTGTCCTCTTTCCACTGTTCGTATATGCCCATCCTTCCCTCGGGACCGTTTCGCGATGTACGAATACATTTAAAGAAGTCGGCTTTCGAATCCCTTTCTCTAGCTTCCAGGTTGCATTAATAGAGAACCTCACATTGGCGTCTTCTCAACTCCACCTAAATACTTTTGCCTTTATGCGGGCCTTCGAGATCGTCCGTGGGTACCTGCGTATCGGCGCCACAACATCCTTGTTTCACCGCTGCTTTCGGATCCAACGGCAGTCGTCTGGGGGGGAATACAACTGGGTCTCCTTTTGTAACGTTGATCGTAGGCTTTTCAAGATGTTTGTGGACTCTGTCAAGGACTTTAAGGACAAATACTTCATCGTCCGACCTGAAAGTGAAAGTGCTTACAATTTTGTCCTGAGGATGGTCAGTGTCACCGATGATGAAGATCAGCGGGTCCTAGACGAGCACAGTCGGGTCAAGACGAAGCTGACATCAGGCTTTTCCTTCAGGTGGTGGAAGGGGCATTTCCTCAACAATCCCAAATATTATGCCTGTGAGGACGAGGATTTGGACGATCAGGATGCGGCGACCTAAGTGACCTTGTGTCGCTATGTAAAGGGCTTCGTTCCGGCGCTATGGGTAACGAAGGAAAGTGACTCGGTAATTGGCGAGGATGGAGAGGCCATCTGGGAGGGCCGGCCAATAAACACTAAGGCTCTTCTATCGTGCGAGATGGTTGAAGAAACTACGGCCCTGTTAGGTCATTTAAATAGCTTTTTATTTGATGTGTTGTTATGTCTGCTGTTGTACCCCAAAATTTGCCCTCATATAATTACAAATGTCATTTTATTTCAATTAGATGACATGGCACAATTGGTAAGGAGGTAAGGTTTGCAGGTATAATGTCACGGGTTCGAATTCCACTTCTAACATTTTTACCTTTTATTTTCTAATTTTAGTTCTAACCTTTTTTTTAATATTATAATTTTTATAATTAGGATATTATTTCTTATATTAGAATTAATTTATTATGTTATTATTATTTAGATTAGTATTCTAGGTGCTGTTATTCACGTTATTAATCAAAAGAAAAAAATTTATTTTCGTTTCTCACTTTTATACTTAGAAATAAAAATAATAAAAACAAAATAATTGGCCAAAGTTGGGCGGTTTTTTTTTATAACTTCTAGAGACCAAATCAAACACTCATTCATTGGTTTTAATCACCATCAAAACCTTGGTCTCACAATTTTGGAATTTTTTCAAAAAAAATGGTAAGGAAATAATCTTGGTCTTCAATTGTCTTCAAAGGATGTTCCTGGCCATAATGAGTTGTGCCTCTCACCTTATAACTATGCTATCCATCCCTCACAAAAGGAGGAGGAATTCAACAGCCACTCAAGGACAATTCACTTACTAACACTACCTCACGTACATACCAACTTAATCACAAACAATTTCTTGTAAATACTTTCAGCCACAACATGAAACCATACACCACACAAGTCATAAACCAGTAAACTAAGCCCCACCACCATTCAACCTCTATCACCATGATCACTAACAACAACCTGTAGATACAACCATAACAAACTTCACCGTTCCATCTTCTCTAACTCGCCGATAACACTACTCCCTCCGCCGGCATCTTTGTATCACCGTGAGATCCAACAACACAAAATCAGAGAAGAAAGAACATGCTCAGACCACCAATAATGGCGCCTTCACACTTCTGAGCCGCCGACGAGCTCACATCAACGAACCGGCCGCGATAACATCTTCAGATCGCAACAACAATCCACACGCCTCTGATCCATTCGCACCTACATATTCGAACATCTACACAGCATCACAAACTAAGATCGCAACACAACAACAGCAGAACCGTATACATCTTCATCGCAACACATAGAGGAAACACCATTCGTGGGGAATTCTTCCCTCGGTAACGTCCGAGATGGTAATGTTCTTTTCTCTTTGCGTTTGATATTGAATCATTTTTGTTGATCTTTGTTTTTACTATAGCCATGTATGATGTTGTTGCAGTGATGTGTTTCACTTTTCGTTTCTTTGATGCTTATGATTTTGTTGTTGAATGTTACAAATCTGAGAAAATTAAGAGAGGATTTATTGTTAACCGTAAGAAACAGAGAGATGGAGGGTGGTGACCGAGTGGGCAAGAGAAATGAAGAATAGTGGTTGTTGTTTTTGATGTGAGAGATAGAGAGATTATGTTGTGTTTTATTGTTCCTCTCATGTTAGCACTATCTATTTATGTTCTTTTTTATTATTATTTCTTAATGACATGCCAAGTGTCTTTTGTTTATTGGCTAGAATTTATTTTACTTCCTATGAAAAAGAGTCAAACTGGTTTATAACTACAAACCAGTAAACATATGGGGCGCCCCCATCATTCTAGGATGCTTAGTTTTTTTTTCCTTTCTTATTTATATGTTTTTATTTATTTATTTATTTATTTATTTATTTTTGATTAATTCAATTAAATTATAATATTTTTAATGTAAATTAGGATTAGAGTTTTAGAATTAGATTTGGATTTTAGGCTTTTATTTAATCTACACCCTCACTTTATTTCTCTTCCTTGTTATTTTTGTTTGTCTTGTTAATCTTAATTAGTAGATTAAGTTATCAACTCTTAAAATGTACAAAAAAAATAAATAATATTATTAAGGTTTAGGTTTAATTATACTTTATTTTCCATATAAAAAAAATATAAAAAATTATTAGATTAGATTAGTTTTTTATTTCATATTAAAATACAAAAAATATGTTGTTTAATTTAAATCTTTTTTTTAGAAATTTTTTTAATATGCTTTTTTTTAATCTTGATTAATTGTTAATATCTTTTTTATCATCTCTCATGAATCATTTTCTATATCCGTACTAACTTTTGTTTATTTTTGCGAGGTATTATTATCTTGAGATACTCGAATTGTTTGATGGGCGTTTATAATTTTTTGTTTATAATAATCCTTTCACTTCCCGATTTTATTGTAACCCCCCTCCCCGAAGCCATGTAATAGCGTAGAACCTTTACCTTTCCGCACTTTATTTTCTGTACATATTTAACTGCTAGTAATTAGGATTGTATGGCAAGATAACGGAATCAAACGCTAGCTAACCTAAAATACAAGATTAAATTATAATCGAATCCAACACACTTGCACTCACTCACCCTTAGGGTACGCCCCTCTTGGTTGCCTTTCGAAATAAGGTCGTGTCCCTCGAACGTAGAGATACCAATTAGCAAAGTCCCTCGATTTAAAAAATCATTGCAAAGATCATAAGTCCCTCGATGACCCGCGATGTTGCCTCGATAATATGATCTAGTCCCTCGAATGGTTGCCTACGAAACAATGATTGTCCCTTCGAATATTGCTAAAGGTACCTCTACCTGTTGCCTTCAAACGACCTCGATGACCCCTCGATGACCTGCACGTCCAATATAACAAGGATTTCCTACTTCTATATAGTATGGATGATCCTGGGAATTGTAAAAAGCATAGAAAATGACCAATTAATTAGGGCAGTGCTCTTAATATGCCTAGCTCAATTAAAAACATCTTTTCAATACTTCTTTCAAAAAACTAAGGCTACGCATTTACGCTAAAGTCCTTATGTCTCTTTTCAACTCAAAACAAACAAACATGAGCTAAGCAAGTTAAGAGCCCGTAGATAACTACGGATGAAAAGGGTGCTTGCACCTTCCCTTTTCATAACTTACCCCCGAGCCCGTTTTCTTTCAAATAAGGTCTTTTTCTGTACTTTTTACCTTTCCTAACATTGGACAAAATAAAAGTCGGTGGCGACTCATGCTCACCGCAACATTGGTTGCTTTAAAAAATAAAAGTCAGTTCACCGAGTTACAGAACTGGCGACTCTGCTGGGGACAAAATAAAAAGAGGGGTTTACCTTAGGGCTTAGATCACTAATGTTTGTTTGTTTGTTTTACTTTTCATGGTTGCTTGGGAAATAAATGAAGGATGAGTCCTATACCCGGATTCAAGTACACTTAAGATAGGAGTGGCATAGTCATGGCGACCTCTTTCACATATGTGGGAGATGAGTCAATATGAAGTTCACGCTTGAGTTAGGACTCCATAGATATATGCACACCTTTCTCAAATGAGGGAGGTCTATGTATATAACTTTGGGTGCGCCGGAGCTCAAGGACCTTTAGTTACACTTTAAACCATCTTGGCCTTTAGGAACGTAGTGGGGGGACTACTCTTGACAAATGTTGAGAACTAGTCGCTACCCGATGCTACAATTCAGATAGGTTCTCTCTCAAAGTATCATTGCATGGTGCAAATGCATCATGTCCGAGGGTGCTTTAGAAGGGCTAACAATTCTGGATAACTTATAGAACCCGTTGCTGATATCATCCTTATCTTTAGAAGTACCTATTGGGGAAGGGTAGTCACCTGGTCATACTTCATGCAAGCCTTTAAACCTAAGGACTCTTGTGTGACTTGTTTGTTACCTAACCACTTAATCTCCTTGTAGGTTTTGTTTGTGGGACTTACTTGTTCATACTACCTTATGCTTTTACATTACCTGTTGACTAACTCTTTTCAAGGATCTTAGGGATTTAGGACGGAAGGACTATCAGGAGCCTAAACTTCTATCAAGGGGAAAGAAGATTTATTTTCCTCCATCCAGGTGCTTTTCAACTCGAAAGTAGAATAAACTTCTGTCAATGGGCAAGAGGATTTATTTTCCTCTAGCCAGATGCCTTCAAACTCAAGGGTACAGTTCCTATCAAGGGGCAAGAGGATTTATTTTCCTTTAGCCACATGCTTTTAAGCTCAAAAGTACCATACCCTGAATCAGAGGCTATGACCCACTGGATATGGTGAGCCTGATTCTTAAAGAAGGACGTTCAGAGATGGAAGTCGTAGTTCTTCAACAAAGCTACAACTACATTTCAATGTTGCAAATTGGGTTCCAAAAAGATCCTTGAAAACATTGCATATGCATTTGCATACATATCATTGCATAACAGGTTTCCAGACAACGAGCTTATCATTTTCTGCCTCAAATCCCTAAAGCTTGATACTTACAACTCCTTTGTGGCTTCGTCAGAATCTTCTTCTTAGAAGTAATCTGTAGTTCAGATACGAACACTTGGTTTGGTTTCCTCTCTGGGGCACTTGGTCAGTAGATCGATAATTGCCAACCAATCCGAGATAAGGTACAAGACTTGATTGATGCAAAGGCTATCATATTCACACTTGCAGGCCAAATTTGAAGTTCTCCTTCGACTCAATGGACCTTCTGAAGCAATAAGTCCATACGGAGAAAATCTCCTTAATGTTGGCAATTCGTAATTTCATGCATTTTCATGCGTAATTTTTCTTGTTCTTGTTCAATACTGTCTATATGCAATACTTGTTTATTTTTGAACTATAATAATGATGCATTGAATATGTTTGTCTTGAAAAAATCCATTCGCTCTCGCTCTAATATGTTTTTATTTGCTTGTGATACCAAAATCTCAGTGATAAAGCATGATGACTCTGAAGGGAGAATGACGAACCTATAATACCTATAATCTCAAATGGTATGCTTTCGAGTAAAACCCTGTTGATGATGTACAGGCATTGATTCAGATCCCTAAACACTGGAGATATAAGGAAGTTAGTCCCTTGTCAACCCCTTTGAGCCTTGAAGTAGGAGTTTATTTTTCTATACGAGAAAACCCTCGCATTTAACCCAGGGGCAGGGTAGTGTTCAGTTAACCTGGTTGAGCATTCAAAATTCATCAGGAGCACGCATATAAGGATACAACAATGGTTATCCTTCAAAAGGTTGAGGAAAAGTCGAGACCGCAATGGTCATCTTTCGCGCAATAAGAGGTCAAATATGACGATACAACAACGACTATCCCTCGTCGACCAAGAAATGAGGCAGTCACAATCTTTCCAACAAATCAAAGACGTCTCAGGATCATACGACTTGCTCAAAAAAAAAAAGAACGAATTAAAAAAAAAAAAGAAAGCCCGCTAAGTCAATAACATGAAAACAAATGACTAAGGCAAAAGTTAAGGCATCCCGCTGGACTTCAAACTCAGAATTCAAAAGAATTTGTCCAGGCAAAAGTTAGGGAAACAAAAAAAGATCCTCAACAAAAGGGGCAAATTCGTGTGTCTATAAATTCAAGATCGTGTGATCAGACACCAATAATAAAAGGTAAGTGACTGCCATGTCCAAACACCTCATCAACTCCTCAATCGTACGTCTCAAGCTCCTCTTGAAGGATGAATGCTCGCGTCAAGTTAACTGAACTTAGGTTGGAGAACATCACGAAGGGGGTGGGCACCAATAAAATTTTGAGCCTAAAAATCTTCTTTTCTAAAACAATGAACCTGGCCACGTTACAACCCTCAAAAGTCCTAATTGAAGTAGGGTTAATTCGAAAGCATACTGTAACGAGAATACGGTAAACTGACTCCTAGGAGTTTTGCTAAACATTTGAGTTGGTATCACACCATCTTTCACAAAAATCGATGTTTTGACATCCTTTCAAAAAAAAATCTTTTAAAAAAAAAAAAAAAAAAAACTTCAAGACAAACATGAACTTTGCATTAGAATTATGTTTCTCATAATAAACATTCTTTGCGTATGAACAAGTACTTGACACCAGGAAAGCTTCCATCATGAACTGCAGATGAAAATTTTAAGGGACAAGTTGTCTTCAGAACTCCGTTGAGTTCGAGCAAGAATATCTCAAATTCTGATCACCCTTAGGGGCACAAAAGCAGTTGGATACTCCATTGAGTAATAGTTCAGTCAATCTATGGCAATCAGGTCAAGATTCGAAGAATCTCTCAGAAGTATTGAACAATCAGGGGCATTCACCCAAGCATAGTTGAAAATTACATCCGACCCGGATTAATCGGGGGTATTGTTCCTAAACTCATGATACTGGGGCAAATTGCTTATAACAACACAAATCTCAGGAAGCCCTCCCGACAGGCATGCTTTAGAAGTGCTTCGAAGAGTAGAAATATTTCCACGACTTACTGAGTTGGCTAAAACGCCAATATGTACAAGGGGCATGACATGTTATTGTCCAATTCATCTGGGGCAGTCAAGTCGAGATTCAAATAATCTCTCAAAGGCGCTGAACAGCCAGGGATTTATTTTTCCCGCAAAACACTGCTACAATTTGATGTCATCGTTAACAACATTTTGCATTCATGCATCATACATCTCATGGCATATGCATAACATTCTCATTCATTTAAAAAAACATACCATACATGCATCATGACATTTCATAAAACTAACTTTGTCTTTCAGGTAGACCAACCGGCCAAGCAAGTATCATCAACGAATCAAAAACAGCCTAATGTATGGCACCTTATGATACAGCCTAATGTATGGCTCGCCTAATGTATGGCCTCTTCTGATATAGCCTAGTGTATGGCTCGCCTAATGTATGGCACCTTGTGATATAGCCTAGTGTATGGCTCGCCTAATGTATGGCACCTTGTGATATAGCCTAATGTATGGCTCGCCTAATGTGTGGCACCTTCTGATACAGCCTAATGTAGGGCTCGCCTAATGTATGGTACCTTCAGAGACAGCCTAATGTATGGCTCGCCTAATGTATGGCACCTTCTAATACAGTCTAATGTATGGCTCGCCTAATGTATGGCCTCTTCTGAAATAGCCTAGTGTACGGCTTGCCTAATGTATGGCCTCTTCTGATATAGCCTAATGTATGGCTTCTCTCGACATCTCCTAATGGACGGCGCATTCTAGTATAGTCTAAATAGATGACTCATGTTGTTACAACCTGATGTACGGTTCCTTCTGTTATTCTCAACAAATGTCTAGTGCACGGTTCATCTTGACATCCTGGAAGCTTGACCCCCAGACATTCTGAAGACAGCGACATCAGATATACGTTCCGGAAGCATGAACCCCGGATGTTCTGAAAAAA
The DNA here is from genome assembly GCF_029867415.1 of Vicia villosa. Lineage (NCBI taxonomy): Eukaryota > Viridiplantae > Streptophyta > Magnoliopsida > Fabales > Fabaceae > Vicia > Vicia villosa. The sequence continues at coordinate 151,684 of NW_026705830.1, read as the reverse complement.
CTACGACAGACATGTTTCGGAAGCTTGAACCCCGAATGATCTGAATTCTCAACAGATATGTTCCGGAAGCTTGAACCCCGGATAATCTGAATTCTACGACAGAAACGTTCCGGAAGCATGAACCCCGGATGTTCTGAAAAACTACAGCAGATATGTTTCGGAAGCTTGAACCCCGAATGATCTGAATTCTACAACAGATATGTTCCGGAAGCTTGAACCCCGGATAATCTGAAATCTACGACAGAAACGTTCCGGAAGCATGAACCCCGGATGTTCTGAAATCTACGGCAGATATGTTTCGGAAGCTTGAACCCCGAATGATCTGAATTCTACAACAGATATGTTCCGGAAGCTTGAACCCCGGATAATCTGAAATCTACGACAGAAACGTTCCGGAAGCATGAACCCCGGATGTTCTGAAATCTACGGCAGATATGTTTCGGAAGCTTGAACCCCGAATGATCTGAATTCTACAACAGATATGTTCCGGAAGCTTGAACCCTGGATAATCTGAATTCTACAACGGAAACGTTCCGGAAGCCTGAACCCCGGATGTTCTGAAATCTACGGCAGATATGTTTCGAAAGCCTGAACCCCGAATGATCTGAATTCTACAACAGATATGTTCCGGAAGCTTGAACCCCGGATAATCTGAAATCTACGACAGAAACGTTCCGGAAGCATGAACCCCGGATGTTCTGAAATCTACGGCAGATATGTTTCGGAAGCTTGAACCCCGAATGATCTGAATTCTACAACAGATATGTTCCGGAAGCTTGAACCCCGGATAATCTGAAATCTACGACAGAAACGTTCCGGAAGCATGAACCCCGGATGTTCTGAAATCTACGGCAGATATGTTTTGGAAGCTTGAACCCCGAATGATCTGAATTCTACAACAGATATGTTCCGGAAGCTTGAACCCTGGATAATCTGAATTCTACAACGGAAACGTTCCGGAAGCCTGAACCCCGGATGTTCTGAAATCTACGGCAGATATGTTTCGAAAGCCTGAACCCCGATTGATCTAAATTCTATGGTAGATGTTTCGGAAGCTCGAACCCCGAACATCTATGAATCTCTATTCCAGATATACGTTCGGAAGCTTGAACCCCAAACATTCTGAAGATCTATCATATACGCGCCATGGGAAGCATGACCCCCCAGGTTGCTGACAAGCATCTCAGTTAGGTGGCATCTCTAAGCCCATCTCAGACAGTTCTCTGTCAACCTCCGGATGGCATCTTTAAGCCCATCTCATACAAAAGTCCCTCCATCAACAAGGGCAAATTTCTGGGTATTCTAGTGTTCAATCCTCTTCCACCTTCAGATTCCGATAGGCACACAAGCCAATCTACCTCTTCAGGTTTAAGAAGATTGAACAGGGGCAGCTGTTGTACCCCAAAATTTGCCCTCATATAATTACAAATGTCATTTTATTTCAATTAGATGACATGGCACAATTGGTAAGGAGGTAAGGTTTGCAGGTATAATGTCACGGGTTCGAATTCCACTTCTAACATTTTTACCTTTTATTTTCTAATTTTAGTTCTAACCTTTTTTTTAATATTATAATTTTTATAATTAGGATATTATTTCTTATATTAGAATTAATTTATTATGTTATTATTATTTAGATTAGTATTCTAGGTGCTGTTATTCACGTTATTAATCAAAAGAAAAAAATTTATTTTCGTTTCTCACTTTTATACTTAGAAATAAAAATAATAAAAACAAAATAATTGGCCAAAGTTGGGCGGTTTTTTTTTATAACTTCTAGAGACCAAATCAAACACTCATTCATTGGTTTTAATCACCATCAAAACCTTGGTCTCACAATTTTGGAATTTTTTCAAAAAAAATGGTAAGGAAATAATCTTGGTCTTCAATTGTCTTCAAAGGATGTTCCTGGCCATAATGAGTTGTGCCTCTCACCTTATAACTATGCTATCCATCCCTCACAAAAGGAGGAGGAATTCAACAGCCACTCAAGGACAATTCACTTACTAACACTACCTCACGTACATACCAACTTAATCACAAACAATTTCTTGTAAATACTTTCAGCCACAACATGAAACCATACACCACACAAGTCATAAACCAGTAAACTAAGCCCCACCACCATTCAACCTCTATCACCATGATCACTAACAACAACCTGTAGATACAACCATAACAAACTTCACCGTTCCATCTTCTCTAACTCGCCGATAACACTACTCCCTCCGCCGGCATCTTTGTATCACCGTGAGATCCAACAACACAAAATCAGAGAAGAAAGAACATGCTCAGACCACCAATAATGGCGCCTTCACACTTCTGAGCCGCCGACGAGCTCACATCAACGAACCGGCCGCGATAACATCTTCAGATCGCAACAACAATCCACACGCCTCTGATCCATTCGCACCTACATATTCGAACATCTACACAGCATCACAAACTAAGATCGCAACACAACAACAGCAGAACCGTATACATCTTCATCGCAACACATAGAGGAAACACCATTCGTGGGGAATTCTTCCCTCGGTAACGTCCGAGATGGTAATGTTCTTTTCTCTTTGCGTTTGATATTGAATCATTTTTGTTGATCTTTGTTTTTACTATAGCCATGTATGATGTTGTTGCAGTGATGTGTTTCACTTTTCGTTTCTTTGATGCTTATGATTTTGTTGTTGAATGTTACAAATCTGAGAAAATTAAGAGAGGATTTATTGTTAACCGTAAGAAACAGAGAGATGGAGGGTGGTGACCGAGTGGGCAAGAGAAATGAAGAATAGTGGTTGTTGTTTTTGATGTGAGAGATAGAGAGATTATGTTGTGTTTTATTGTTCCTCTCATGTTAGCACTATCTATTTATGTTCTTTTTTATTATTATTTCTTAATGACATGCCAAGTGTCTTTTGTTTATTGGCTAGAATTTATTTTACTTCCTATGAAAAAGAGTCAAACTGGTTTATAACTACAAACCAGTAAACATATGGGGCGCCCCCATCATTCTAGGATGCTTAGTTTTTTTTTCCTTTCTTATTTATATGTTTTTATTTATTTATTTATTTATTTATTTATTTTTGATTAATTCAATTAAATTATAATATTTTTAATGTAAATTAGGATTAGAGTTTTAGAATTAGATTTGGATTTTAGGCTTTTATTTAATCTACACCCTCACTTTATTTCTCTTCCTTGTTATTTTTGTTTGTCTTGTTAATCTTAATTAGTAGATTAAGTTATCAACTCTTAAAATGTACAAAAAAAATAAATAATATTATTAAGGTTTAGGTTTAATTATACTTTATTTTCCATATAAAAAAAATATAAAAAATTATTAGATTAGATTAGTTTTTTATTTCATATTAAAATACAAAAAATATGTTGTTTAATTTAAATCTTTTTTTTAGAAATTTTTTTAATATGCTTTTTTTAATCTTGATTAATTGTTAATATCTTTTTTATCATCTCTCATGAATCATTTTCTATATCCGTACTAACTTTTGTTTATTTTTGCGAGGTATTATTATCTTGAGATACTCGAATTGTTTGATGGGCGTTTATAATTTTTTGTTTATAATAATCCTTTCACTTCCCGATTTTATTGTAACCCCCCTCCCCGAAGCCATGTAATAGCGTAGAACCTTTACCTTTCCGCACTTTATTTTCTGTACATATTTAACTGCTAGTAATTAGGATTGTATGGCAAGATAACGGAATCAAACGCTAGCTAACCTAAAATACAAGATTAAATTATAATCGAATCCAACACACTTGCACTCACTCACCCTTAGGGTACGCCCCTCTTGGTTGCCTTTCGAAATAAGGTCGTGTCCCTCGAACGTAGAGATACCAATTAGCAAAGTCCCTCGATTTAAAAAATCATTGCAAAGATCATAAGTCCCTCGATGACCCGCGATGTTGCCTCGATAATATGATCTAGTCCCTCGAATGGTTGCCTACGAAACAATGATTGTCCCTTCGAATATTGCTAAAGGTACCTCTACCTGTTGCCTTCAAACGACCTCGATGACCCCTCGATGACCTGCACGTCCAATATAACAAGGATTTCCTACTTCTATATAGTATGGATGATCCTGGGAATTGTAAAAAGCATAGAAAATGACCAATTAATTAGGGCAGTGCTCTTAATATGCCTAGCTCAATTAAAAACATCTTTTCAATACTTCTTTCAAAAAACTAAGGCTACGCATTTACGCTAAAGTCCTTATGTCTCTTTTCAACTCAAAACAAACAAACATGAGCTAAGCAAGTTAAGAGCCCGTAGATAACTACGGATGAAAAGGGTGCTTGCACCTTCCCTTTTCATAACTTACCCCCGAGCCCGTTTTCTTTCAAATAAGGTCTTTTTCTGTACTTTTTACCTTTCCTAACATTGGACAAAATAAAAGTCGGTGGCGACTCATGCTCACCGCAACATTGGTTGCTTTAAAAAATAAAAGTCAGTTCACCGAGTTACATCTGCTTTGTGTTTAATCGGTTTGTTTTTTTTGCAGATAACATGGCGTTGGTCAACGAGAAGCTCCTTAAGCTGGCGAACAACCCCAAGAAGTCAAAGAAGAAGAATTTGACGAGGATGGGCCAGAAAGCTCACAGCAATGGCGGTAGTGGTGGCTCTCCCCACCCGGTGATTAACCTCGATCAAGAGGTATTGGTACTAACACCAGGAAGACCAAGAGGCATCGTGAGGAGGATGTTAAAGGGGTTCCCGAGGGAAACTAGGACCGAGGGTTTGTGCTTCCCTCGTGCTTTTCTCAGCCCAATTACTTTGACCAGCTTTCTGTGAGTATGTCTTCGGCAGATGCTTAGATGGTCGAGCAGATGGCTCCAGGTGCCCGAACAAAGCAACTGGCTCAATACGGTGCTTGCATGATGTGGGTGCTTGAGATTGCCCATTGTCATACCCCAAAATTTGCCCATACTCTTCTCCTGCACAAACCCAAATCAAAACACACTCTCCTATACAAGGCCCTGAGCTAGGGTTTAGGTCATTCAAAAGAAAATCATTGAATCAATGGCTCAAGGTGGTTCCATAAGGTCACCAACATCCCAAAGAATCTCCATGTAAAGTTTCAAGTCAATCAGAGCAAATTGAGTCCCTCAAATCCTGATTAGGTCAACAGTCGACTCTCAAGGGCAAAATAGTCATTTCAAGTCCAAATACAGTCAAAGTTCAAGATACTTGGTCAACAACATCCTCATAACCCTAAAATCATCATTTGATCAAGGGTTGATCATGATGATACAAGAAAAGATCAAAAGTTAAAGGTTACTATTTTGGGCATGAACTGAAAAAGTCAACCAAACTTTGAAAATTCACCAAATATTCATACTTCATCAGAAAAATTCCCACCAAAGCTCATTTTGAAGGGAATTCATTCCTCTATCCAATGGTCGAAGAATCAAAGCCCATAGGTCAATGGTTTAAGAGATATGGCTTCATACATTACAGGTCCTTTTCAAAAGTCAACAAAAAGACATGTTTTTTTAAAAAGTCATAAAACAAGAATGAAAAAAGATTTTGATATAGGACCAAAGGCATTGGATAAAGGACTCTCTAAGGTTTCCAAAATGTCCTAGAACACCTCCATACCTCAAAAATTGAGGGAGATATACCTTGCCAAAGTTGGACTATTTTTGAGAAAAAAAAGTGAAGAGAAAAGGTTCAAAATCCAAAATTCTCCAAATGGGCCTATGATTTCTTCACCCAATCTTCATTACAAGCCCATGCACGCCCCAAAGATCATATCCTCACATTTTAATTATTTTCCATTAATTATTTGGTGATTTTAATCATTTAAATCATGAATTAATTATGAAAAATAAAAAAATATAAAAAGATATGATTTAGGCCTATTTTCCAATCATCATTAATCCAAGATATCATCCAAAATTCGTGCATAGGCTAAAAGTGTGAAAAAGATCGAAATTGATCCAATTTAGAAAGATTTGAAAACATATTTTCAAACAAATTTCCAAAACTTGCAACTCAAGATTCAAAGGAGATTTGATCAAATTTTCTTGCCCTAATCCTTCTGGTATATATATACAAGCTATTCAGATCATAAGGGGACAATTTCTGCAGCCAAAAAGTCCCAAACCCGAGCACAAAAGTTCACAAAAAATTCAAACTTCAAATTGGTGTTGTAAGGCAATTCAAGGCGTGCAATCGATTCCAACACGTTCTCAGAGTATCACTGAAGTTGTACCGATCATCACAAGGCCTTGAACCTCTCAGATTCGTCCTCAATAGGCCACGGTTTGTTCAATCTTAAAACCCTTCGATTGCTTTAATCCACGATGCATAAACATATTTCAATGGTATAATCTTGTTTATTATGGTGTGTAGAGTATTTCTGGTTGTTTAATTGTTCGTTTTCGTACACCTATCGTGAATTGCCATTATTGGATGTTAGGTCTCTTTTTTTAGGGTTTTTTGTTACAGGCGGAATTAGGACAAGATAAGCCCATGGCTGAGTTCGCAATAACAAATCGGATCGAACCATGGTCTCTTTGGAAATTTTTATGCGTGTTTGGTGTTTTTTAGCGATTAACAGGTGTGGTAAGTTCGAACTTTTATAGCGCTTCTGCAAAAAGCGCTGTAAAAACGCTGACTGTAATTTCCCAACGAAGAAGACGATGCGTGGCAGCGTCTGATAGGCCAGTTTTGAATTGATTTTGGCGCGCAGCAGTTTGGGAGTGATGTGGGATCTGGTGCAGTCACGTCCACGCGCGTTTGATACTCCCTCTCAACCTAGGCCACTTGATCTCACTAATGTCCAATCCAGCGCACCCGAGCTGCCAGTGCACCATAGACCCTACGCGCGCGTCCACACTTAATCAAAAGTTAAGTTTTTTGCAATTTTTTTTATTTTTAATTACATAGCCTTTTCTATTTTTGTTTTAATAATATATATATTATTTCTCTTCAAATAAATTTGTTTTATATATATGTATAAAAACTTTATAAAAAACTTTTAATACTTTTTATTTATTTATTTTATATAATATTTAATATATATATATATATATATATATGTTATTCATAAAATAGATTGATTTAATTATTTACATAAATTCATATTTATTTTATTTTAATTCCAAAAAATTCTTAAAAATTATTTTGCACTCGATTTAATTTTCTTGTCCCGATTTAATTAATTAGGTCGCAAGACCAATAATTAATTCAATCAGTTTATCATTATACTCAGTTTGAATCCTAATTAGGGTTTGCGAGAATTAACCCTACACTGAATACATTTTATTTTCTATGCCTTTTCAGGTTTACTCTTAAAGCGCCTTCCGAATACACGCCTGATTCAATAACCCAAAGTTAAGTATTTTACTTAATTTAATTTAAATTTCTGTTTGGTTTGTTTTATATAAGGGTTTGTTTCGCCTTCATCTTTTCCTACCTTGTTTCTTTTCAGGGTTAACCCCGAGGCTTCCTGCCAACCATATCAGATCAAATTCGAAAGCTAAGTCTCTTTTCATATTTGTTTAATTTCTCTTTGCCATTTTGGTATTAAATTAGGGTTAACCCTAATTTCATTGAATTAGCCATACACTCACCCTTCTTTGTTTATTTTTTCTTTTCCAATTTTCAGGGTTTGTTAATTGCCAAAGCTACGCGTATCGGTAACCCTGAATCCTAACTCTAATATTTTCTGTTTTAATTTTTAATTATATTCCACTGGTTACAAATTCCCTTTCCTCCGCTGGTTACAATTTCCCTTCCCCATATTATTATTGCTTTTGTATATTGCGTGGTTAGTAATCTTAGGGAGTGCAAGCCTTAAACTGAATTAGAATAACTAATTAAAAGATAAATATCTGAATATAATCACGTGATTGTTGCACACACGCACCCTTTGGGGTAACCTCTCTGTTGCCTTGTTGCCTGTTGCCTTTGTGTTTTTGCAGAATAAGCCACGTCCCTCGAATTCGAAGATACCTCAGTCATGTTGCCTCGAATAAAGGTTATGAGTGTAACACCCGGTATTTAGTTAATTATTTAATTATATACATTCAAATTATTTCGAATTTAATTATTGAATTTGTGGAGTGTTGAGAATCGTTGACATGGGTTTTATGATTAATTAGTTGATTAGTTAATTGATTAAGTTGTAGAAATAGTATTGAAGAAATACTAAATTTACTATATGGACTTAATTAAGTGATGGTGGTAGTAAAAGGTGGGGTGTGAATGTTAGGCCCAATAGGTTTAATGAAATTAAGTTAAGATAAGGATTAGGCTAATTAGAAGAGAAAAAAGTCTTGGGGAATTGGTCATGGGAAGTTGTAGAGAAGAGAGAAAATAGGAGAGAAATTCATTCCCGTTTTTCTTGCAGCAGTCTCACTAAATCGAAGATCCCCGATTCGTTAACCGTTGGATCGTCGCCAAATTTTGTGGGTAGGTTCGCAACACCTATAGCTAACTTTTGACCGTTGGGATCTTCAAAATAAGGTCTGAGTTGTGAGATATGATCATCGCACTGTAGCTGCATATTTGGGAAAATTTCCAGCTTTTGATTCTGATTAAAAGAGGCAATGGTTGGGAGCTAAGGCTAGATGGCTTCGATCGGTAGAACTGTAGAACGGACTCCGAATACAAGGTAAGGGGTGGGGTTCTAACTCTATAACCGGACTCATGATGAATGATATGTGGGGGTTAAATTCGTTGGAAATTATTCCGGTTTATTGTGTGTGATTTATGTTGCAAAACAATAATTTATATGCTGTTGTGTCGAATCTTATTGTTGTTGAATCGATAGTGTAGTTAAATTTGTGGTGAAAAATAATTATTGGAATACTTGGAGACTGGAATTAATTGAAAATTGTATAGGTAGTTCGTATATGTTAGTAGGTGATTGTGTTTGGCTTGTTTTGTGAATTATGATGAGTACATTGTGTTGTTATTTCCTTGTGATTTTTGAGCGATGTGTATACCGTCGTGGTTTTATGCGAAGTTGCAGGATGTTTCAGTGACGATGAATACCTCTATTTATTGGTATAGCGACGATATAGGCTTATGCCTTAGTGACGGTGATGTTGTTTTGTTTGTTGTGTGTGTTTGTTGCATTCATATACATATGCATTTTGGTGACGGCCTGGATTGGCAAATTAGCGACGAAGGCTTATGCCTTGATGCCTCTGTTTAACTGGCAATTGGCGATGGGGGCTGAAGCCCTGGGTACCACATGCATGTGCATTTGATAGAGTCTCATTATATGTGGCATGAGTGTGATTTAATTGTGATGTGTTGTGACTTGAGTTGTTGTTGAATTGTGATGATGTGGAGTTGTAATTATAAATTGTTACATTAATGACGTGTTGTGACAGGTATTGTCTGGAAGATGAGAAATAGTTGTTATAACTATTAATATGTTGTTGTTATTGATTTTTGTTAATGTAACTGTTCAGGTTAATTGTTATTATAAATGTAGTCTGAAAGCTGTAACGTGATAATTTCGTATGATTAAATTCTAATATATTGTTTATCATGCGTTTGTTTATATTGGTAGATATCTCACCCTTTCTGAATGATGTTTCCCTACCATGGGAAATTGACAGGTACTCAAGATAGCGATGGAAATTTGAAGTGATTTTATGAAGTCTTTAATTGCTGTTAATCGAGTTGGTGTCTTGCTCTGATACGTAGCACTCGGGGGGATAAAGCGATTGTTTTTATTATTGTTTTAATTGCTGAATTTTATTTAGATTTGATTTAAATTGTAACTTAAAGTTACCGTGCAATGATGCTACGACTTGATTTGAATAGTTATGAAGTTTGTTGATTCCGCTGCGAGTTAATTATTGAATTTAAATAAAGTGATTTTTAGTGATGATTTGATTATCGTTTTTAAATTCCTGTGCTATGTATCTATATGAAGGCAAGTAAGTCGTAAATGTTTTTGAGATGACGAATATGTGATGCCTCAAATGGACTTGTTTGGAATTTATACTCTGATTTTTCGTATAATTTATCGGGTAGATTTGGGGTGTTACATTAGTGGTATCAGAGCAGGTCGGTCCGTCCGTCCAGAGTCGTCTAATTATTGTTTATTCCTCTGTACGCGACAAGTGTGTGAAACACTGTCGGTACTTGTTGCTTTCTGGTTGTTGCAGGAATTAGTTTGAGCGAAGTGGGGGAGAAGCTTTGCTTCTCGGATGTGGTTCAGTTGTAAGTTTGCAAAGAGGATTGTTGTCTTGGTGTTTCGAAAACTGAATTTCGACGAAAGAAGGTGTCTCTCGAGTTATAAAAAGTTTGGGAGTGAGGAGATATGTTAAGATTTGTTTGGAATATGTTTAAGTTGAAGAAAAACAGGTTTTGGAGTGAAATTTTCGTAAGCAAAACGCAGGAAATTGCTGAATTTGTTGTGAAACTTCAAAAATTCATAACTGGAGTTCTGGGTATCCGATTCGAGTCCCGTTTGAAGCGTTGGAAAGCTAACGAGAAGAAATTTATTTTAAAAATAGTTCCATCAGCTTTAATAGAACTATTTTTAACAAGATGATGTTGGAAAGAGATGAAGTTTGCGGTTACGCTTGTCCTTGGGACCAGACTTGTGCGTTGGTGTTGCGCTGGACGTTAGTGTCAGAGTTGAGTGAATTGAAGGAGTAATTAAAGGGTTTGTTTAGAAGAAATTTTAAGAATTAGGTGTACCATTTGAGAAGTTTTGGAGATACCGTAAAGAGTGTCGCTGCATGGCGTCGATGTTCGCACTTTCGAATAGCGTTGGAATAGTTTACAAGTTAGTAACGATTATGTTGAAGAAGTACCGGAATGGTCGACATATGTGTAGTCGATTTGAGATGTGTTAATGGGTTGTTATGTTGGATGGTTGGACATGGAAGTGTAGTCGATGATGGTTGTATCGGATAAATTTTCGAGAACGAAAATATTCTAAGTGGGGGAGAGTTGTAACACCCGGTATTTAGTTAATTATTTAATTATATACATTCAAATTATTTCGAATTTAATTATTGAATTTGTGGAATGTTGAGAATCGTTGACATGGGTTTTATGATTAATTAGTTGATTAGTTAATTGATTAAGTTGTAGAAATAGTATTGAAGAAATACTAAATTTACTATATGGACTTAATTAAGTGATGGTGGTAGTAAAAGGTGGGGTGTGAATGTTAGGCCCAATAGGTTTAATGAAATTAAGTTAAGATAAGGATTAGGCTAATTAGAAGAGAAAAAAGTCTTGGGGAATTGGTCATGGGAAGTTGTAGAGAAGAGAGAAAATAGGAGAGAAATTCATTCCCGTTTTTCTTGCAGCAGTCTCACTAAATCGAAGATCCCCGATTCGTTAACCGTTGGATCGTCGCCAAATTTTGTGGGTAGGTTCGCAACACCTATAGCTAACTTTTGACCGTTGGGATCTTCAAAATAAGGTCTGAGTTGTGAGATATGATCATCGCACTGTAGCTGCATATTTGGGAAAATTTCCAGCTTTTGATTCTGATTAAAAGAGGCAATGGTTGGGAGCTAAGGCTAGATGGCTTCGATCGGTAGAACTGTAGAACGGACTCCGAATACAAGGTAAGGGGTGGGGTTCTAACTCTATAACCGGACTCATGATGAATGATATGTGGGGGTTAAATTCGTTGGAAATTATTCCGGTTTATTGTGTGTGATTTATGTTGCAAAACAATAATTTATATGCTGTTGTGTCGAATCTTATTGTTGTTGAATCGATAGTGTAGTTAAATTTGTGGTGAAAAATAATTATTGGAATACTTGGAGACTGGAATTAATTGAAAATTGTATAGGTAGTTCGTATATGTTAGTAGGTGATTGTGTTTGGCTTGTTTTGTGAATTATGATGAGTACATTGTGTTGTTATTTCCTTGTGATTTTTGAGCGATGTGTATACCGTCGTGGTTTTATGCGAAGTTGCAGGATGTTTCAGTGACGATGAATACCTCTATTTATTGGTATAGCGACGATATAGGCTTATGCCTTAGTGACGGTGATGTTGTTTTGTTTGTTGTGTGTGTTTGTTGCATTCATATACATATGCATTTTGGTGACGGCCTGGATTGGCAAATTAGCGACGAAGGCTTATGCCTTGATGCCTCTGTTTAACTGGCAATTGGCGATGGGGGATGAAGCCCTGGGTACCACATGCATGTGCATTTGATAGAGTCTCATTATATGTGGCATGAGTGTGATTTAATTGTGATGTGTTGTGACTTGAGTTGTTGTTGAATTGTGATGATGTGGAGTTGTAATTATAAATTGTTACATTAATGACGTGTTGTGACAGGTATTGTCTGGAAGATGAGAAATAGTTGTTATAACTATTAATATGTTGTTGTTATTGATTTTTGTTAATGTAACTGTTCAGGTTAATTGTTATTATAAATGTAGTCTGAAAGCTGTAACGTGATAATTTCGTATGATTAAATTCTAATATATTGTTTATCATGCGTTTGTTTATATTGGTAGATATCTCACCCTTTCTGAATGATGTTTCCCTACCATGGGAAATTGACAGGTACTCAAGATAGCGATGGAAATTTGAAGTGATTTTATGAAGTCTTTAATTGCTGTTAATCGAGTTGGTGTCTTGCTCTGATACGTAGCACTCGGGGGGATAAAGCGATTGTTTTTATTATTGTTTTAATTGCTGAATTTTATTTAGATTTGATTTAAATTGTAACTTAAAGTTACCGTGCAATGATGCTACGACTTGATTTGAATAGTTATGAAGTTTGTTGATTCCGCTGCGAGTTAATTATTGAATTTAAATAAAGTGATTTTTAGTGATGATTTGATTATCGTTTTTAAATTCCTGTGCTATGTATCTATATGAAGGCAAGTAAGCCGTAAATGTTTTTGAGATGACGAATATGTGATGCCTCAAATGGACTTGTTTGGAATTTATACTCTGATTTTTCGTATAATTTATCGGGTAGATTTGGGGTGTTACAATGAGACCCTAAAAATGATGCTGCCTTCGATACACTAACATGACCTCGACCCTCGGAAGTTGCCTACGAATAAGGCTGAGGTATCTTCTGGCTGCCTACGAAAGATGGCTTATTCTGGTCCTTGCCTTAGACTACCTGCCCCTCTATGGCATGGGACAGTCTTATGGTAAAGGATACTTCGATGACCCTTCAACCTCCAAACGAAAGGCTTCCTGCCCTCTTATGGCAAGGATAGACCCTTTCATTCTGAAAGGCAAAAAGAGACCTATCATCTGAGTTTAAGGTAATTGCCCCTAATTGCCTTGCAATGCTCAAACCTTTTATTATATTCTTTCTCATAATTTTTCAAAAGGGCAACGCTTATTCACAAGCTAAAGTCCCTATTTCTTTCATCTACATTTTCTAAACAAACGAGCAAGCAAAGCAATTAAGAGCCCATGGAAAACCATGGATGCAAAGGGTGCCTTACACCTTCCCTTTGCATAAATTACCCCCCGAACTTAGATTTCTTTAAAAAAGGTTTTTTTCTGTTTCTTTTTGCCTTTCTGATTTAGTTTGGATAAAATAAAAGTCGGTGGCGACTCTTGCTTACCGCGACATTTCGATCGATAAAAAGTCAGTTCACCGTATTACACCCATGTACTGACTCGGAGAGAGACAGTCTCGGTGGTTGACTTGAAGAAAGTGCAGGATGCCTAGAAGGTTGCCGAGGACAAACTCTCGAGCGTGGAGATTGCCCTTGGATATTCTAAGGACAAACTGAAGAAATAGACCGCCGAGCTGCAAGCGAAAACCGAGTAGTGGGAGAAGGATAAGAAGAAGCTGATTGAGGACGCGAAGGCCAAACGGAGAGGCGTCAACGATGAGCCTGACGAGGTGAGGGGTCTGGAGACTCATGCTCAGTTTGTTGAAAAGATTGAGGCCCTGCAAACTAACTGTCTTGAAATAGGCAAAGTGGGTTTTGCCATTGTAGTGGATCAACTAAAGATCCTGAATCCCGGGCTCATCACCGAGGGTTCTGGTTTGAGGTCGAGGATTATTGATGAGCAGTTGGTTCCCGATGCCTCAGAGGGAGAAGATTAAAAAGAAGTGTGATTCTCCGATCTGCGTGTCCGTTTTAAGTCCGGTATGCGTGCCATTTTTTATTATCACACGAACATATCCCCACAGGGTATTTCTCAAGAAGCTATCTTCAAATAATCTATCCTCCAACAGGGTCTATTGAAATTCGCCATCTCCATAAAGGTTGGCAATCACAGTTGAGCTTGGTCAGATTGAACATCAGAGATTCTATCCATGTCTCTTATCTACGTCTAGAGTACGTCAAGATCAATCTTTCAAATCACATCCATCCCCAAGCAGAAGTCAAAAATCTCCAACTAAATATCCTCGAGCATGAAGCGAGAGTTCCTACTAGAATGGGAAGACTAGTACTCTGTATTCTCTACAACAGTCGGGGATTTATTTTCCCCGCCAGACGCTTCTACCATTTACTGTCGTTGTTAACTACATTTTGCATTCATACATTAAGTACCTCAGGGAATATGCATAACACTCTCATTCATTACAATACGTGCATCACGACATTCACATAAAACTAATGTTGCTTTTTTCAGTCTATTTTTACAAATCAAAAGAACATCATCTTCTAGATATAGTGCAGAGATAATCAAGTTAACGATTTAATCCTAACACTCATTCAAGACAGAGATTTAGTTCTGATACTTAATTTTGGATACCTTCCAGAGAAAGTTCAGAGATAATCAAGACAGAGATTTAGTTCTGATACTTAATTTTGGATTTTATCAAGAGATAGTTCAGAGATAATCAAGACAAGAGATTTAGTTCTAATACTTAATTTTGGATATCTTCCAGGGATAGTTCAGAGATTATCAAGACAATGATTTAGTTCTGATACTTAGTTCCCAGTATTCTCCAGAGATAGTTCAGAGATAATCAAGAGACCTTTAGATCTAATTCAGTTACTACGAACGGTGCTGACACGATCCACATTCAAAGATCTTATTCTATCATCACGAACGGTGTAGACACGATCATCTTTCCAAGATCTAATTCAATTACTACGAACGGTGCTGACACGATTAACATTAAAAGATCTAATTCTATCATCATGAACGGTGTAGACACGATCATCCTTCAAATATCTAATTCAGTTACTACGAACGGTGCTGACACGATCGACATTCAAAGATCTAATTCTATCATCATGAATGGTGTAGACACGATCATCTTTCCAATATCTAATTCAGTTACTACGAACGGTGCTGACATGATCGACATTCAAATATCTAATTCTATCATCACGAACGGTGAAGACACTATCATCTTTCAAAGACCTAATTCAGTTACTACGAATGGTGCTAACACGATCAAACTTCAGAGATAGAGGTAGATACAATCTATGCAAAGATTCAGTCTGGCGCTTATCAATACATGGGATCCAGTCTAAGGTATGACTCATTCTGGCCTTCATATTATCAAAATCAGATGCCATCTTTAAGCCCATCTCACACATCCTTCTGCCAACATCTGGATTGCATCTTTAAGCCCATCTTAGACAACTTTCTGTTAACGTCCATATGGAATCTTTAAGCCCATCTCCGACAATACTTTTCCAACACCTGGATGGCATCTTTAAGCCCATCCTCGGCATAATTCCCTGCCTCAACAAAGGCAAATTTCTAGGTATTCTAGTGTTCTATCCTCTTCTACCTTCAGATTAGGATAAGCACACAGGTCAATCTACATCCTCAGGTTTAAGAAGATTGAACAGGGGCAGCTGTCATACCCCAAAATTTGCCCATCATATTTCAAGCTATTTTGATTCACCTGACTTTTAAATGCTCAAGAATTATGCAAGAATTGGGCTCACTTACTTGTCTCCTAAGCAATAAGCCTCCAACTAAGGTTTTGTCTCTCTCCAAGTAAAATTAGGTTCTGATACCTCAGGTGAACTTCATGGCCTCTCATATGCTTCAAAGTGTCCTCATGCCAATTTTTAAGCCCTAATTCATAAGATTACTCATTCAACTGCTCAAATGGTCAACAATCGAACAGTTTGACCTAAAAGTCAACTATGGTCAAATCACAGTCAAAACTTCTGATTTTTGGTCAACATCAACATTTTGAAGTTGCATTAATCATTTGATCAAGTTTTGGTCATGATTCATCAAGGAAAACTCAGAAATCATCAAAACTTGAAGTTGCTAAA
Source organism: Vicia villosa (assembly GCF_029867415.1). Lineage (NCBI taxonomy): Eukaryota > Viridiplantae > Streptophyta > Magnoliopsida > Fabales > Fabaceae > Vicia > Vicia villosa. Next base: position 135,490 of record NW_026705830.1, on the reverse strand, counting down.
TTAGGGTTTTTAGGAGAAAGTCAGCCCAACTTTGGCTGATCATATCTCTCACATGGTTCATCAGAAATTGTCCAACCAAAGTGTATTTTAAAGGAAATTTTATCCTCTACAACTTTGATGTTTTGCCCAGGTTCAAGAAATGCACCATTTATGAGATACAAGCTAATACATTACAGGTCCTTCTAGAAGTTCACAAAAAGTTGTTTTTTGCCAGGGCTAATAACTTTAAGATAAAATCTCCAAATGAAAAAAATGTCTCAAGGTGGGTTATAGGGGACATTGTTAGAACAAGATTTGTTCTGATCAATATTCTTAGTTTTGATGATAACAAGGATATGAATTTTGTATGAGATAATGTGGTACTCTAATACTATGCAATTTCCGTTTCAGGAATTATACACAGAGTATGCACAAAATCAGCGCAAGAAGCACTGACTCAGAAGGTTCAGCATGCAACATCAGAACATGGTCTGGCAAGACATCAGAAGATGGTCAAGCAGAATCAGAACATGGATCTATGGAAGCATCAGAAGAACTCGAGATCAGAAGCAGAAGCACTGAAGTTCTCATGGTATCACGCTCAGAAGCACTTCAAGGTCAGAAGACAAGAAGATGCTTTGCACCAAGCTGTTTGACTGTGATGATATTCAAACGTTGTTTACACAAACATCATATCAGAAGCAAGTACTAGATAGCAGGCTACGCTGACTGACAAAAGGAACGTTAGAAGCTATTAAAGGCAACGTCAGTAGACACAGCGGAAACAAGGCTCGAGGTAGTTGACAAAAGAGTGAAACATTAAATGCAATGCTGTACGGATTACGTAAAGCATTAAATGGTCCCAACGGTCATCTTCTCAAGTGCCTATATATATGAAGTTCTGATGAGAAGCTCAATAATATACTTGTTCATAATACAGAAACACTGCTAAATTCAAAAGCTCTCAAACTTCATCATCAAGCTCACTACATTGTTGTTGTAATATATTAGTGAGATTAAGCTTAAACATTAAGAGAAATATCACAGTTGTGATTATAGCTTTTCAGAAGCATTGTAATACTCTTAGAATTTGTTTACATTAATTTGTAAAGGACTAGAGTGATCGGGTTGTTGATCAGTATACTCTAGCAAGTCTTAGCAGTTGTCTAAGCAGATTGTTCCTAGAGTGATCAGGTTGTGATCAGGATACTCTAGAAGACTTAGAGAGTCTCTAAGTGGAAAACCATTGTAATCAAGTGTGATTAGTGGATTAAATCCTCAAGTGAGGTAAATCACTCCAAGGGGGTGGACTGGAGTAGTTTAGTTAACAACGAACCAGGATAAAAATCATTGTGCAAATTGTTTTTATCTTACAAGTTTTAAAGCTACACTTATTCAACCCCCCCCCCCCCTTTTTAAGTGTTTTTCTATCCTTCAATTGGCATCAGAGTGCCGGTTCTAAGGTGCAAGCACTTAACCGTGTTTAGAAAAGATTCAGGAAGAGAAAAACGCTTCAGTAAAAGATGTCTGGTGAAATTCCAACAACTACATCTACATCTGGCTCTGCTGAGCAATACAATGGTAACAATGGTTACACTAGACCACCAGTATTTGATGGTGAAAACTTTGTATACTGGAAAGATAAACTGGAAAGTTACTTCCTTGGTCTAGATGGTGAACTATGGGATCTTCTGATGGATGGTTACAAACATCCAGTAAAAGCTTCAGGCGCAAGGCTTACCAGACAAGAAATGAATGATGATCAAAAGAAGCTTTTCAAGAATCATCATAAATGTAGGACTGTTTTGCTGAATGCTATCTCTCATGCTGAGTATGAGAAGACATCTAACAGGGAAATTGCCTATGATATATATGAGTCATTGAAAATGACCCATGAGGGAAATGCTCAAGTCAAGGAGACTAAAGCTCTTGCTCTAATCCAGAAGTATGAAGCCTTCAAGATGGAGGATGATGAATATATTGAGAAGATGTTCTCAAGATTTCAAACGCTAACTGCTGGATTGAGAGTTCTGGATAAAGGCTACACCAAGCCTGATCATGTAAAGAAGATCATCAGAAGCTTACCCAGAAGATGGGGTCCAATGGTGACTGCATTCAAGATTGCAAAGAATCTGAATGAGGTTTCTTTGGAAGAGCTAATCAGTGCCTTGAGAAGCCATGAAATAGAGCTGGATGCAAACGATCCCCAAAAGAAAGGTAAGTCTATTGCATTAAAATCTAATTTTAAAAAATGCACTAACGCTTTTCAGGCTGAAGAAGTAGATTCTGAGGAATCAAAATCAGAAGAAGAAGATGAACTGTCGATGATCTCCAGAAGGGTAAACCAACTCTGGAAGAGCAAGCAAAGGAAGTTCAAGAGCTTTAGAGGTTCAAAGAAATTTGAACGAGGAGAATCTTCTGGTGGCAGAAGATCTGACAAGAAGAAAGTTGTCTGCGATGAGTGCAATGAGCCTGGACACTTCAAGAATGAATGTCCAAAACTTCAGAAGGAGAATCCCAAGAAGAAGTTTCATAAGAAGAAAGGTCTTATGGAAACATGGGATGATTCTAAATCAGAATCAGAATCAAACTCTGAAGGAGAGCAAGCCAACTTTGCACTATGATGGATCAGAATCTACATCAGAATCAGATTCTGAAGAGGTATTTTCTGAACTATCTAGAGATGAGTTAGTTTCCAGCTTGACTGAACTTCTGGAACTCAAGGCTCACCTTAGTATCAAATACAAAAAGCTGAAAAAGCAATTTGAATTTGAAACTAAGAAGTTGGAATTGGAGAATTTTGAACTGAAGGAAAAAGTTTTAAATCTATCCAAAAATAGTGGATCTCCTTCTGATTCAGAAAAATCCATTCCTAGTCTAAATCATATTCTGAAAGAATATGACTCGAGCTTCAGAAAGTTCTTATCTAGAAGTATTGGCAGAAGTCATCTTGCTTCTATGATATGTGGTGTTTCTGGAAACAAAAGGTTTGGCTTTGGCTATGAGGGTGATACCTCACATAAATTTGAACCCGTTGATGATATGAAAATCACATACAAGTCTTTGTTTGATCAGTTCAAATATGGCCATGCACATGATATTAGGCTCACTTCACATGCACAGAGTTTTAACACTGTACACACCAAGAAGCATGTGACACAACCTAAGAAGTATCATGTTGTCAAACCTAAAGAATATCATGTTGTTCCTCCTATTAAATATTATGCTAAACCCAAGTTCAATCAGAACTTGAGGAAAACTAACAAGAAAGGACCCAAGAAATTGTGGGTACCTAGGGAGAAGATAATTTCTGTTGCAGATATCCTTAGCTGCAAAGAGGACAAAGCACAAAATGTCATGGTACTTGGACTCTGGGTGCTCACGACACATGACGGGAAGAAGGTCTACATTCCAAGACCTGGTGCTTAAACCAGGTGGAGAAGTCAAGTTTGGAGGAGATCAGAAGGGCAAGATCATTGGCTGTGGAACCATAAGTTTTGGTAACTCTCCTTCCATAACTAATGTACTTCTTGTAGAAGGATTAACGCATAACCTATTGTCCATAAGTAAATTAAGTGACAATGGTTATGATATAATCTTCAATCAAAAGTCTTGCAAGGCTGTAAGTCAGAAGGATGGCTCAATCCTATTTACAGGCAAGAGAAAGAACAACATCTATAAGATTGATCTTTTAGATCTTGAGAAGCAGAAGGTGACTTGCCTTATGTCTGTTTCTGAAGAGCAATGGGTCTGGCACAGAAGATTAGGACATGCTAGTTTGAGAAAGATTTCTCAGATTAACAAACTAAATCTGGTCAGAGGACTCCCAAATCTGAAATATAAATCAGATGCTCTTTGTGAAGCATGTCAGAAGGGAAAGTTCTCCAAACCTGCATTCAAATCTAAGAATGTTGTCTCTTCCTCAAGGCCGTTAGAACTTCTGCATATTGATCTGTTTGGACCAGTCAAAACAGCATCTATCAGAGGGAAGAAATATGGATTAGTCATCGTAGATGATTATAGCCGCTGGACATGGGTAAAGTTCTTAAAACACAAGGATGAGTCCCATTCAGTGTTCTTTGAATTCTGCACTCAGATCCAATCTGAGAAGGAGTGTAAAATCATAAAGGTCAAAAGTAATCATGGTGGCGAATTTGAGAACAGATTCTTTGAGGAGTTCTTCAAAGAAAATGGTATTGCCCATGATTTCTCTTGTCCTAGAACTCCACAGCAAAATGGAGTTGTAGAGCGAAAGAATGGGACTCTGCAAGAAATGTCCAGAACCATGATCAATGAGACCAATATGGCTAAGCACTTCTGGGCAGAAGCAATAAACACTGCATGTTATATTCAGAATAGAATCTCTATAAGACCTATTCTAAATAAGACTCCTTATGAACTGTGGAAGAACAGAAAGCCCAACATTTCATATTTTCATCCTTTTGGATGTGTGTGTTTTATTTTGAATACTAAAGATCATCTTGGTAAGTTTGATTCTAAGGCACAAAAATGTTTTCTTCTTGGATATTCTGAATGCTCTAAAGGCTACAGAGTATACAATACTGAAACATTGGTTGTAGAAGAATCAATCAATATCAGGTTTAATGATAAGCTTGGTCTTGAAAAACCAAATTAGTTTGAGAATTTTGCAGATATAGATATCGTCATATCAGAAGTTGCAGAACCAAGAAGCAAAACTCCAGAAGCTGAAAGTCTCAGAAGCAATGGATCAGAAGATCAAGTTGTTGCATCTTTAGAGAATCTCAGGATTTCTGAAGAACCAACAGTCAGAAGATCATCTAGAATTTCATCAGCTCACTCAGAAGATGTGATCCTTGGAAAGAAAGATGATCCTATCAGAACAAGAGTATTCCTTAAGAACAATGCAGACTGTCAATTAGGTCTTGTTTCTTTGATAGAGCCAACTTCTGTTGATCAAGCTCTAGAAGATCCAGACTGGATAATTGCCATGCAAGAAGAACTAAATCAGTTTACAAGGAATGACGTATGGGATTTGGTTCCTAGACCAAAAGGATTCAACATCATTGGTACTAAGTGGGTGTTCAGAAACAAGCTTAGTGAAAAGGGAGAAGTGGTAAGAAACAAAGCCAGACTGGTGGCTCAGGGATATTGTCAGCAAGAAGGGATTGACTATACAGAAACCTTTGCACTAGTGGCCAGGAGTTTGCTAAGTCTATGCAGGATGAATTTGAAATGAGTATGATGGGAAAACTCAAGTATTTCCTTGGGATTCAAATCAACCAAACTTCTGATGGAACATATGTTCACCAAATGAAGTATGTGAAAGAACTTCTGAAGAAGTTTAATCTTTCTGAAAGCAAAGAAGCCAAAACTCCTATGCATCCAACATGTGTCCTAGGTAAAGATGAGGTAAGTAAGAAGGTAGATCAGAAGATGTACAGAGGTATGATTGGATCTCTTCTATACTTAACTCCTTCTAGACCTGACATTCTATTCAGTGTTTGTTTGTGTGCTAGATTCCAATCAGATCCTAGAGAATCTCACTTAACTGCTGTTAAGAGAATTCTGAGGTATCTGAAAGGTACTACTAACGTTGGCTTAGTCTATAGAAGATCTAAAGAATACAACTTAGTAGGATTCTGTGATGCTTACTATGCTGGAGACAGAATTGAAAGGAAGAGCACTTCTGGAAGTTTTCAATTTCTTGGAAGTCATCTGATCTCCTTGTACAGCAAGAAGCAAGCTACAATAGCTCTTTCAACAACACAAGCATAATATGTTGTTGTTGCTGGTTGTAGCACACAAATGCTCTGGATGAAGAGTCAGCTAGAAGACTATCAGATATATGAGAGTAACATTCCTATCTTCTGTGATAATACTTCTGCTATATGTTTATCTAAGAATCCTATCTTACATTCCAAAGCTAAACATATTGAGATTAAACATCATTTTATAAGGGACTATGTTCAGAAGGGTGTTATATCTTTAAACTTTGTGGATACAGACCATCAATGGGCTGATATCTTTACAAAACCCCTGGCTGAAGATAGGTTTAAATTCATTCTGAAAAATATCAGTATGGATATGTGCCCAGAATGAGAAGATGAGAAGATCCTTGTATGAATATCTTCTGAAATGTGTTAGGACTAGGCAGTCATAAGAAGTTCTGATACTAATCAATTAGAAATTTTGATTCTGTTGTTACTAACGTTTCATTATCTAAGTTGATTCAGAAGTTCTTTTAAAGCAAAACAGCTGTCACCAGTCTTTCGAGAAAATGAACACGTGTTCTCTATTTTTGGACAAGCATGCGTGCAGTTGAGGAGACGTCGCCCTAGGTAACTGTGCAAATCATTTCACTTTGTCACATTATCTCTCCTAATGTCATTTCTCATTAAATGCTCATTAATATCCTTTTTCTTGTAATCATTTCATTTAAAACAGTTTTCTTTTTTCTTTAATTTTAATTTCTTTTTCATTTACATTCAGTTTCATTTCTCTGCTCTCTCTCTTGTTTCATAAACCCTAGCTTCTCATTTTCAAACCTGCATTTCGCCATGAGTTCCTCATCTGGTTCGTCAAACGAAGCTTCAGACAACAGGTTTAAGAGAAAGGCAGAATACGAAGCTGAAAAGGATGCTAAGAAAACAAAGGTTACCTATGATCCTCTAAAGGTGAACCCTTTTGAAGCCATGATGTCTGGAAATTACTTCAGGCGACTGTTCGAACCTCAAGAAGACGTCTCTCAATCACCTCCCTCTCCACAAATCAATCTACAACCACCATCATCATCACAGTTTCTTAACCCTACCCCCATAACTACCATATTTCCCACACTCTCTGACATCCCTTCTTCATCTAACCATCCCTCCGATATCTCATCATCTCTTTCACATCCCTTACCCACCAGAACATCCAATCCATATTGCTACCTTTATCCTGATTCCAGATTCACCTTTAACCCTCCATCATCTGCCTCTCATAACTATCTTGAGCTTTTACGCTCTGAGGTAAATAACTGGTTGGAGATTCTGGGTGCTGCTCACCTCAACAATCTGGATGAGCCTTCTACTCGCAATCTTTGGAGTACTTTTCGCCCAGATTTTCTGGTTAGGGCGATGGACGTCCAGAGAAGATTCATGTCAGAAGCACCTGGTGCTCGTGGTCTTCTTCTGGAATTTGATGATGGCAGATATCATCATCTCATCAGGAACAGAAGAGTTCTTGAAGAAAGGATACCTGCAGATGAGCTGGATGAAGAAAATCCATGCAGAGACATTATGGTCTGGAGACCAAGGAATCCAGTGTTGACTGGAGATTTTCAGTGGCTGTTCAATTGGTTCAGAATGAACCCTTCTGAAAGTGCCCCTCATATGGTCTTTCCAGAAGTGGTTTATCATGCAGAAGTTGTAGGTCCAACTCCTCCATCAAACCTAGCAGCTATTCTTCAGGCCTTGGAAGATGGAGATTCTGAGCTCCCTGAACCAGAATATGCTGAGGATACTTCTGAGTCCGACTCAGATGTGGAGATGGATGTGGCAGAAGCTGAAGACCTTTCTGTTTCTGAAGCTGATGCTTCTATGGAAGAAGGTGCTGCTGAAGATCTTCCTATAGGCAGAAGTCTTGAAGCTTCTTCTTCTAGTGAACCCTCCATTCTGGTGAAGACTCTGGAGGCTTTACAGCAGAATCAAGCTGAGTTGGCTTCTCGCCTGGACAAGCAAGAAGAAACTAATGCTGAGTTTCGCTCCTTCATGGCAACGCAAACTGCAAGCAATGATGGGATTCATGAAATGATGGCAAAGATTATGTCTAAGTTAGGGTCTTAGTCTATGAGTCTTTGTAGTTTCTTTCCTTGTTGCATATGCTTTCTCTGCATCTTTCTTCTGTACTTCTGCTTATCTTTTTGACTTAATGAAAAAGTTACTTCTGTTTCTCTAAGCTTAATGAAAATTATCCTTTTCTTCCATATGTTTGTTTTTGTTTTTCATCTGAATCTTTTAAGTTTTTTGATGTTATGATAAAAAGGGGGAGAAATATGTGATAAATCATCTGATTTAATTTTATCAGTTGCTGGGAGAAAGGCTCCACATTTCTGTGATAAATGATCTGATTTAATTTTATCAATTGCTGGGAGAAAGGCTCCACATTTCTAACAGAACTTGCAAAAGTTCTATGTTTTTAAGTGTTGTCTTGCAGGAATTGAAGATCCTCTTTAAAGCTCAACATAAGAAGCAAAGAGATGAGGAAAAGAAAGTCTATAAGGAATCAAGCTTTTGGAAATTGAAGCAAGCTGAGTGCTAGAAAGCTTCAAGATCAGGAGCAAGAAAGAAGAATGTTCAGATATTCTGATGATAGAATTTTCTTTTATGCTCTGAAACATTTTGTGTGTTTGCTCTGACACATATTATATGTTCTAAAACATATTTTGTGTTCTGATTTATTCATGCTGACTTTTGTCATTTAGTTTGTTCTGTAACATTTCAGGATGTAGAGATGCTCTGATGATGCTCTGGTACATTCAACAATGTTCTGATACAATCTAGCATGCAATGATTCAAGAGGAAATTCAAGTTCTGAAGTTGTCCTATGGAAGCAAGAATCAGAAGCTGTGAATACTCTGAAGATCTAGAAAATTCAAGTTCTGAAGTTGTCCTATGGAAGCAAGAATCAGAAGCTGTGAATACTCTAAAGATCTAGGAAATTCAAGTTCTGAAGCTGTCCTATAGAAGCAAGAATCAGAAGTTGTGAATGTTTGGAAGATTTAAGCATAAGTGAACGTCTCTACTGAAATACTCAGGGAAGTCTTTTATTTATAAAATTCTTCTAGTATTAATTTCAGGGGGAGATTATTCATCTCAGGGGGAGATTGTTAATCTCAGGGGGAGACATATTCACATGTTGTCTATATGCTTATGTTATAGCTGTGTAATTGTCTTTAGCCATATGTCCTCTCTGATCGCAAATTCATATCATTTATGTATGTTTTTGTCATCATCAAAAAGGGGGAGATTGTTAGAACAAGATTTGTTCTGATCAATATTCTTAGCTTTGATGATAACAAGGATATGAATTTTGTATGAGATAATGTGGTACTCTAATACTATGCAATTTCCGTTTCAGGAATTATACAAAGAGTATGCACTAAATCAGCCCAAGAAGCACTGACTCAGAAGGTTCAGCATGCAACATCAGAACATGGTCTGGCAAGACATCAGAAGATGGTCAAGCAGAATCAGAACATGGGTCTATGGAAGCATCAGAAGAACTTGAGTTCAGAAGGAGAAGCACTGAAGTTCTCATGGTATCACGCTCAGAAGCACTTCAAGGTCAGAAGACAAGAAGATGCTCTGCACCAAGCTGTTTGACTCTGATGATATTCAAACGTTGTTTACACAAACATCAGATCAGAAGCAAGTACTAGATGGCAGGCTACGCTGACTGACAAAAGAAACGTTAGAAGCTATTAAAGGCAACGTCAGTAGACACAGCGGAAACAAGGCTCGAGGTAGTTGACAAAAGAGTGAAACATTAAATGCAATGCTGTATGGATTACGCAAAGCATTAAATGCTCCCAACGGGCATCTTCTCAAGTGCTTATATATATGAAGTTCTGATGAGAAGCATAAAAAAGATACTTGTGCATAATACAGAAACGCTGTCAAATTCAAAAGCTCTCAAACTTCATCATCGAGCTCACTAAATTGCTGTTGTAATATATTAGTGAGATTAAGCTTAAACTTTAAGAGATATATCACAGTTGTGGTTATAGCTTTTCATAAGCATTGTAATACTCTTAGAATTTGTTTACATTAATTTGAAAAGGACTAAAGTGATCAGGTTGTTGATCAGTATACTCTAGAAAGTCTTAGAAGTTGTCTAAGCAGTTTGTTCCTAGAGTGATCAGGTTGTGATCAGGATACTCTAGAAGACTTAGATAGTCTCTAAGTGGAAAACCATTGTAATCAAGTGTGATTAGTGGATTAAATCCTCAGGTGAGGTAAATCACTCCAAGGGGGTGGACTGGAGTAGTTTAGTTAACAACGAACCAGGATAAAAATCATTGTGCAAAGTGTTTTTATCTTACAAGTTTTAAAGCTACACTTATTCAAACCCCCCCTTTCTAAGTGTTTTTCTATCCTTCAAAGAAATCCACCATGGCTAGGGTTTTGGAACTCCAAATTGGGGCTTCTCGATATTGGCAAAATTAAACGAAACGAAGGGTACCACTGTGTTCAGGAAACAATTTTGCATCGTTATTTGCTTTCATTATTAATTTATGTTGCGTATTTGTCAATTTCTAAAATTTGCAGGTATATAGCTACGCATGGAAATCGTAGCTATATGATATACCCACAGCACCGTCCGTAGCTAGAAGCTCTGTTAAAAACCCTTTTAAAAATGGGGGAGACGAAGGTCAGTGCGCGCGTTTCGTGTCAAATTTCAAAATAATTGGTTTTCCCTTATTTTGTTTAGTGGTCATGATCCTAACAGCAAGCGATAATTGGCCTGATGGTGCAGAGCGCGTCCTGAGGCTCTTATATGCAAAGGCGCGGGTTCGAGCCCTGCTGTGTGCATATTTTATTTTATTCACTTTCTTTATTATATTGCTATCACAGATCAGGTGCGCGTGAGGAAAACACGTCCATGGTGCACCTTCACTTACCAGCTATTAGATCTCCATGCTTACAGATCGAAGGGCTAAGAAGACGCTGCCCATGGTAGACCATCAAGACGTCGCAACACCTGATCATCGGCGCTGGTTTTTGTTCTATTCCTTTATTTTAATTGATTTTTTTAGTTTGTTTTAATCTTAACCACTAAACTCTTTTTGTTATCATTTAACCCATGAACCTTTTACAATAAAACCATAAAAATCATAAGATTAGACTTAGGTTAATTTAGTCATAAAATTAATTTAATTAATTTAGTTAGTTTTTTAAAGACTTTAGGTTTTTTAGGGTTTATCACATTCTTTTCCACTTTATTTTGCCTCTCGCCACAAATCTTATTTTGGGCAACTTAACATCGATTAATTTTTTTGGCAAACCTTTTTAGGTTTTATTTTTTAGGTCTTTTTAATTATTAATTTTAGTCTTAAATAATTAATTTTAGGTTTATTTAAAATTAATCCTTAATGTTTATTTTTAGGTTTATTCTAATAGCCTTTAAGATTTATGATTTATTACCACAAATGCCTCTAACCTTCAATTTTTTTCCAACACGCGAATTTCTTTTCTCATCTCAAAACTCTAGTGATTGTCAAATGCTTGTTTAATTTCTGCCTTTATTTAATTATTTACTTTCTGCCATTTAAATTCTAGAAGGTGTATAGGTTTCTTATTCAATTTTTATGTAATAGTAATTAGGATTTAATTTCTGTTTTTACTTCCCACATTCCCGACGGGTTTTTATTGTAATCCCCCTCCCCAAAGCCATGTAATAGCGTAGGACATCTACTTTCTGCAATTTATTTTCCTTCAATATATTATCTATGTGGTTAGTAAAATAGGGAGTGACAACATTTAACTGAATTTAGCTCGCCTAATATAAGATAAAAATATCTGAATTGAATTCACATGATTGTTGCACCCACACGCCTTTAAGGTAATCCCTCTTATGCTGTCTTTCGATCAAAAATAGTCAAGTCCCTCGGATATGGGGATAACTTAGCATGATTGCCTATAAATAAAATCATCATCAAAAGATCATAGTCCCTTCAAGTTGCCTAAACGATGAAATAATCTTGTCCCTCGATGTTGCCTCGAATAAAATGATGATCATCCCTTTGAATGCTAAGGTATCTTCATTGGTTGCCTTAAAATGATTATTCCATCCTTTCCTAAGACTTCCTACCTCCCTTATGGTATGGATAGACTTATGGCAAACGATGACTCTCGATGACCCTTCATATCCAATGAAAGGACTACCTGCCTACAATTAGTATGGATAGCTCCTTCAAATTAAAGACTTAAATAACAAGAAAGACAAACTTAGGGTAGGTAGCTTTTAACTGCTTGCTCACAACCAATTAAAAATTCAAAATGCTTTTCATACACCTCTTTTCAAAACAAATTCCAAAAGGCTACACTTTATTTATGTCATACCCCAAATTTGTCCTACCCCTTTATTTCAAACTGGCTTAGGCTTTGCATTCATGTACATACGCTCCATTAGGTCATCTAACATATCATGCATTCATTCATTAACTAAAACATCTAAAAGCATGGGATCAATGATCGTGGAGAAAATTGAAGACTCACATGGGTTTTGGCACAAGGTTATTTATTTCCTCAGAAAGGGTATCCTGCACTTAGGATTGTGGTTGGCTTAGTCTTTTGAAAGGCGTGTGTTCAGATGGTTTCTAGTTACAAGGGGTTCTTGATCTAGGGTTAATTTCCATAATCTTGTGGTAGTCAAGAGTCTCACTGAATTGAAATTTATTTCCCAAGCATGGGTCCGTTTTCAGGTTTATGTGACCTTGGGGTAGTACATTCCAACCTTAGGGTCCCATTTGGTCTCATCCTCATTTGAAATTTGAGCAAAGCATTGGTCAAAGTTCGCTTCTTCTATTGCAAGATATTGGGTCAACTGTCAATTTGAAGATTAAAGTGCGACTCTTTTTTTCGCGTTCATGCAATGAGAGAAGTAAATGACAACAAAGTCAAAATTCATTTTGAAGAAAAGGATCATTACATGGTTCAAGCTCAAGTCTCACTACATGTTTCAAATATAATACATTCTCAAGGCCAAATTACATTTGGGGTTCATCCAAGTACATTGAAAAGAGAAAGAAACTGAAACTACATTAAAAAGCACACAAAATTGAAAGTTTGACCTACAGTTGACCTTTTGGTCAACTGTTGACCAAAGTCAAACTGTCATCCTGAAGACCTATAGTTGTTCCTTGGCCGTTATATTCAAATACACTGCTGAATATCCAAATGACTTCACCACCTTGCACCCATTGCACAAAACCAAAATATTACAGACCTGCAAACAACACACATTATAAAGTCCACATACACCAATTCAAATCACACTACACCCTGCAACAAGATGCACAATTCAGATAACTTACATAACACCTTACCATTTGTACAATTCCAGCCCCATAATTTCATAATCATATGCAAGTTAACCAACAACTAACTCAGTTTCAATGTTCCTAATAACCTAACCATTCTTAACCCTTTCAAACGGCATCAATTCCCAACTGATAACTAACTTTCAGCAGAAAAATAGAACAAACAATTCCTAACCATAATAGCTGCTAACTCACCAACAGAATGTCAAGCTAACACCTCTGGTTTCTAGCAATTTCGGGAACCGATCCTAGCATTTAACCAAGCACTGGCAGAGGTAACAGACCTGTACAAACAAGCTATATCACAAACAGTACCCACCTGCATCAAGAAAAGCCAAAACAATAAGCAACCGAAAATCAACATCACCTTAACACTATTCAAAACTCTCAATTAACCTTCTTTTGCTAACCTTCAATTCACTAGCCACCATCCTATTAATTCAGATTCATATACGTAACTTCAATCCAAAAACATAACATTGTGTATCCACCAAAATTTACATTCAGACCTTCATCCAAACATACCCAATCCTAACTATAGCTTAACAAAATTCAAGAAAAAATAACTCAGTGCATATTCATAAATACCTACATCAATTCCACTCACCTCACTTCAGTTTCAGCCAATTTTCAAACCATAAAAACCTTCAATGTTACCTTAAATAACCATGCACTGCATCACTGCATATTCCCAAAACCAATCGAGTCTGTATCCACATTCAATCAGAACCTTGTAGCTTGGGCATACACACTTCCAAACTTGAAAAAAAACAACATACGGTTAAGTGGTAGTCCTAACGAGTCATTCATCTGATTGCGTTCGCATTCAATTCAAAACCAACACAACTCCGTATAAACAAGCAAAACAGGTTTGATATTCAAATAAAGATGAAAAGTCATATAACAGCAGCCCAGTCAAAAAGATGAAAACAATTCACACCAACATACAGAAGATACAAGAGGTAAACCGAGTTAAACAATTAGCATTCAAACTGAAACGCAATCAAAAACAACCGGTTCAAACCAATATCCAAACCAGTTCAGCTATCACAGACCAACAAATGCCATGTTGTTGCACCCCAAAATTTTCCCTCTTTATTTGAGCTATAAGTTATCCAAGACGTTTATTTCGTCGTTCGAAAAGGAAGAAAAATAATAAAGAGTTTTCATGGGTTTAAGAAGATATGGTGTGAAATGTGGTTTATATAGTTGAAATGCAAGTCTCGTCTGGAAGGTGCTATGAGATTGATTCTTGTGTTGTCAGGACTATTTTGATGTTCTCTACATCTTTCGTGTTTAAGTCGAAAGCTAATTCATCAAGGAAAGTGGTGGGAATTAATTGTCTTTGAAATTTCGGGTTTGCCGCTCCACTGTCTTGTGGAAATTCAAAAATTCATATCTCCTGGTTGAATCACCGTCTTGAAGCAAGACCTATGTCAAAATTTCTTTCTCGAGGTCTAATTCATTTCTCTTGTTGGGTTCGAAAATGTATTCTATGAAAAAGGTCCTCAAATTCGCAAATCACCTAAGTTTTTACAGTGGAAAATGGTGATGAGCCGCAGGTTTTTGGACACTGAAAAATTCATATCTCACAATCTGCTGATCGGATTCACTCGAGATATTAACTGCAACTCCATTCTAATATTCCCGATATTTCATATGTTTGGAACTTCGACCAATTATGCACCGAAAATGCTCAGCATTTTGAAGAGCGTCGTGATTTTTCAGTGAAAAGTGTGTTTTCTTGTATATCGCGACAAGTTTGAAAATTCATAACTTCTTCAATTTTTTTCGTATGAGGTCCATTCCGGCGGCATTCTCTCGGAAATTTCGTTATCTTCGATTCTTCGTCACACGTGCTCAGTCAGATTCCGAACCGAAGTATGAGTTTTATCGATTTCTTTGAGCGGTACTTGCAAAATTCTGCACAGTCGCACCAGATGAACCGACATTTCTCGTCATTCAAACGCGCATAATTTCCTCACCATTTGTCGGATTGAGACGATTCTCGCGGCTACGAGTCACAAATTTAGTCATCTTCGAGGTGACACTGGTCCCGTTTCCGAACTTCGCACCGAGTCGTATTTCCTCGAAAACGAGCAAAAAAAGAGATAATTAAGTGCATTTTTGACATTTCACCACATACACTATATAAACCATTTCCCCTCCTTTTCTATCATAATTTCAATTCTCCCAAAATATTAAAACACTTTCTCTCTATTTTCTATCAATTCTATACAATCAAACACCAATTTTCTTTGAATTTCATGAAGAACACTATCAAGATCCTCAAGAACTCTTAAACAAAAATTCAACAAAACTTCAAATCACTAATCTTCTTCTCATCTCCGATCAACTGACTCACCAGCCTCCACCGTGATTCCTTCTGTCTCAGGCCAGCCACCGCAATCATGGTTCTCTTTCGCTGTCAACCACCGCGCGCGACGCGCGTTCTCTTTTCCGACGACTACGCGATTTTCCGGCGTCTCTTCTGCTGTTTCGAAGCTGCGATTCACTACCTCTCATCGATTCAATCTCCTCTTCGTGCGTTTGTTAATGATTCTCATACTGGATTCTTGATTCTCATGTTAGGAACTACTAGCTCAATTGGTAGCAGGAATTGCTATGAATATGTACTTAACTCCTAGGTACATGGTTCGATTCCCGCGGGAGGCAAAAACAATATTTCCTGGGCAGCCGGTAAGCGGACCTAGGGGGGATTATTGATTAAGCCGGTAACATGCTCGGTTGGCCGACACGGTTGATGCGTGCAGCGGATATCGGGGTGTTACATGTACCCTTTGTATGATAACATTAGGTAGCAAGCTTTCCCCCTTAGCTTAGGTTTTTCCTCATGCATTCTTTAAAACACAAACCACACTCTTTGATTTTATTTTCTTAAGAGCTTGTTATTTTCGCTCCATTCCCAAGCCTAAGCCTCTAAAGGTCGAGCAGCGGAGTGTGAATGTATCTTGTTCACCTAAAAAACACAAAACAAACAGAAACTAGTTAGCTGAGATACTGTAGCTCTGATTCTGCATAACAGATATGTAGGCAGCGGGGTAGGGCCCGTGCGAGCACAATCCTTTATTTTCCCTACATTCTGCATTCATTTTAGTCCAGATTAGCGTATATTTGTTACACACCCATAGATTTAAACACAGGCATGGATACCATCGAGTACGATGGGCGCGTGGGGTGCTAGCACCTTCCCCTTGCGTAACCGACTCCCTTACCCTTTTTCTCTGGTCGTGAGATCGTTGTTTTATTCGTGGTTTGTTGGCATTCCCTTCCTTTTTCAGGATAAATATGTTAGTGGCGACTCTGTTAATTTTCGCGCTAGCGACACATGCTGGCAGCTTGCATAAAGAAACCAAATACGCACATTCAGCTCAACTACACACACATAACCGATTAAGCTACGACTCCTTCATTACTAACCTCAAATCCACCCTTCAATTCATAACAAACTAACCAACTAATTTCAAACTGTCATGTAACTATTAGTTAACAGAATTACAAATTCAAGCCAGCTCAGCAACAACTTATAACTAACAGAAAACCAAGTTTGTGACTAACTTTTCCCCTCATGCTTCACTTTCAAACATCAATAACAGAACCTAACTAACTTTCATAACTACAAAAACCAACAAAACATATTTGTAACTAACTTCTAACACTCTCTAACAAACCTTTCAATCCTCACCCTTAATCTCATAACAGAATCTTCTCAATCCAAGGGCTCACAATCACTCTCCTCTAACTGATTCTCTCCCTCTCAATTTATATAAATAGAACTTACTCCATCTTCAGTTTCTTCTTCAATCTCCACATCATAATCAACCACACGCACCATTCACCTTTCATCCACTCCATCACTCTCTCTCAGATTCTCTCTTGACCTTCACCATCACCTTCATCTTTCTCACCTCACTAAAGCTCAGGAACCCATAACTGTGAGAGCTTCATCAATGGAAGCTCTGAACGGTTGAGCTAAACCTTCAACCTCTCCTTTCTGCAACGTTCATCCTCTTCAACCTTCTTCAAAATTCACACTGAGTTTATTTCTCAGTCTCCCTCTCTACGTAATCAATATCAACAACAATCTCGCGCACTCTCTGATTATCTCTCACCTCACAACACCATTCAGAAATCACAGAGAAAGAAAATAGAAGAAGAAGAAGAAGAAAGAAAGAAAATTCATAGAAGGAAAAGAATAATAGATCAAGAACTTACTCGATTCCACGTTTATTTCGCGATTTCGTCGCTGGAGCCTCCTCTCCAAATTTCTTCAGCCATTGAATTGTGTGCATCACTCCAGGTAAGCCTCACGAACATTCTTTCACGCTGCGATTCGAGCGTCACGCATCTTCATGCAACGATTTTATCGTCGATTCATTTCTGTCACCACCGGCTCATAGATCATGTTGCTTGAATTTTGTAAATCCATGCTTGAATCTTCGAGCCTTAGCTTTTAGGGTTCCCAATTTGAATTCCTCGATCCTGCTTCCCAAATGAGAATCATAGAAATCTGAATCCATATTCGTGTTAATGGTTAGAAATAAGGTAGGCTTTGTGTTATGATTGAAAGGTTGGGGATAGTGACTCATGGCGGGTTTGGGGCCACCGGAAATTGCTCCAGCCAAGCGTAATTGAAATGAGACGAGAGGGTGAAGGAGAATCCGAAGAGTCGCACGGTTCAATTAAACCAAAATGCATCGTTTTCATATTTTTTCCTTTGATGTTTCTTTTAAAAAATGACAATAAAATCATGATAATAAAAAATCTGGATCAAAAACACCCTTGGGCCAAAACGCCATTATTGCTGGCCGTACCCCCTGAGAGCCCACACACCTCCTTTTGCTGTTTGAAACAAAAAATTGCTAATGCGCCTTGAACTCGTAGCGCTACACCCCCAGTGGCTCATACACTCTCCTCTTCTCTTTTTCTGGTTTGCAATAAATATGTTGGGCCCCCAGTTTGGGCCAGCACCACCATTTTAGACTTAACACCCCCCCTGAGCCCATTTAGTTTCTATTAGATTTTAGGTTTTTACTTCATTTCATGGTAAAAAAATCAATAAAATAAAAATACTAGTTTCTTGATTAGACTTTCGGATTTAATTTTGATTTTAATTGAATTCTCCCACTTAAAAAGTCATAAAAAATAGTTGTATTTTAGTTCAATTTTGTACTATATTTTGACTTGTTTCATTTCATGCTTTTTTACTAATTTTGTATCATTGTATTAATTGACTTTTTCTTGTAATTATGCCTTTATTTTGTATGTCCCTTATATATTAGGACTTCTAATCAATAACATAACTTTAGGCTAGTTTTTCCATTTCATAACCATAATCATTAGGTTAGAATCATTCTTAGGCTAGTCTCCCCTTTCTTTTTCTTTTATAACACTAAAACACTTAACAAATATCCAAACTAATTCCCTTTAAAAAAATACCAAGAAAATACAATAAAACATTAATAAAGGTTGAAAACAATAAAAAGGGAATGAAAGCTCTCATCTCCCTTGCTTTAGGGAATCACTTGAGCGGAAGTTCCCAATCATAAAAAACACGAACCAAAGAGTAACTCGAGTCTCCCTTGCTTAAGAGTCCCACTTGAAACACTCAAACTCTTTCTTCTCTCCTTCTCAAGGGCAGTGTTATTTCCGCTCGAACGCATTGTAGGTTGTCCCCTTATGCAAGAGCGCGAACGTTAACTCCGCCCAACTAAAAAACAGAAAAACAAACAAAAACATGTGAGCCGAGCTACGGTAACTCTGATTCCTGAAAAGGATACGTAGGCAGCGGGGTGCTAGTACCTTCCCCTTGCGTAACCGACTCCCGTACCTAGATTCTCTGGTCACAAGACTCTGTTCTTATTCTGAGTTAGATTTTCTGATATTCCTTTCCCTTATGGGATAAATATATGAGTGGCGACTCTGTTCATTTTTCGCGAGCGTGCGACAGCTGGCGACTCTGCTGGGGACGTCAGACCTATTGCGGGTCCATGCTTAGCGAGTCGATCCTACCCTTTGTTTGTTTGTTTACTGGGTGTGCTTATATAATGCTTATATTTTGCATCATTTATTTTATGTTTGCCTATCATGTTTATTTTTTTGCTTGCATATCATGTTTACTTTCTGCGTGCATCTGTACCATATTTATGGGCCCCCGAGGGAACCACATAGTTTTTCTGTGTTGTTTTGCAAATGGGGGGGTTTTGTGAGGTAAAAGGCCCACTACCCAGGCCAGTGACACATAGGATTAGCGTGGATGCTCATGTCGACTCCCGTAGCGCTTGCTATGATCGAGCTTGATATGGGTGAAGGATAGAAAAACACTTAGAAAGGGGGGTTTGAATAAGTGTAGCTTTAAAACTTGTAAGATAAAAATAATTTGCACAATGATTTTTATCCTGGTTCGTTGTTAAATAAACTACTTCAATCCACCCCCTTGGAGTGATTTACCTCACCTGAGGATTTAATCCACTAATCACACAAGATTACAATGGTTTTCCACTTAGATAACTTCTAAGTCTTCTAGAGTATTCTGATCACAACCTGATCACTCTAGGAACACACTGCTTAGATACCCTCTAAGACTTTCTAGAGTATTCTAATCACAACCTGGTCACTCTAGTTCTTACAAATTAATGTAAACAAATTCTTATAAGAGTTACAATGCTTCTTAATAAGCTATTATCACAACTGTGATTTTTCTCTTAAGTTTAAGCTTAATCTCACTAAGATATTACAACAGCAATGTAGTGAGGTTGAAGATAAAGTTTGAGAGCTTTTGAATTTAACAGCGTTTCTGTAAGTTTGCGTGAAGTATTGTCTTCAGCTTCTCATCAGAACTTCTATTTATAGGCGTTTGAGAAGATGACCGTTGGGAGCATTTAATGCGTTGCATGATCCGTACATCATTGCATTTAATGTTTCACTCTTTTGTCAACTACCTCGAGCCTTGCTTTCGCTGTGTCTACTGACGTTGCCTTTAATAGCTTCTAACGTTCCTTTTGTCAGTCAGCGTAGCCTGCCATCTTGTACTTGCTTCTGATTTGATGTTTGTGTAAACAACGTTTGAATATCATCAAAGTCAAACAGCTTGGTGCAGAGCATCTTCTTGTCTTCTGACCTTGAAGTGCTTCTTAGCGTGATACCATGAGGACTTCAGTGCTTCTGCTTCTGATCTCAAGTTCTTCTGATGCTTCCATAGACCATGTTCTGATTCTTCTTGACCATCTTCTGATATCTTGCCAGAGCATGTTCTGATGTTGCATGCTGAACCTTCTGAGTCAGTGCTTCTTGCGCTGATTTTGTGCATACTCTTTATGTGATTCCTGAAATGGAAATTGCGTAGTATTAGAGTACCACATTATCTCATACAAAATTCACATACATTGTTATCATCAAAACTAAGAATATTGATCAGAACAAATCTTGTTCTAACAATCTCCCCCTTTTTGATGATGACAAAAACATATATAAATGATATGAATTTGCAATCAGAATATCAGACGGCTAAAGACAATTATAGAGTTATAGCGTAAGCATGTAAACATAGTGTGTGAATATGTCTCCCCCTAAGATTAACAATCTCCCCCTGAGATAAATAATCTCCCCCTGAAATAAATACTGGAAGAAATTTATAAACATATTAGCAACAACAACAACAAAAGTCAAACCATCGGAGCATATATTCTAAGTGGGAGCTGATAATCGTTGATCTATGATGTGTTTAATACAGAGGTACTAATTTTTCTGATTTTCTATGGAAAGCACACATGGTGTAACATCTGGCCTGACATCTGGTCTAGTTATGTGCTTTCTGATCTTACTTGTGTTAGTAGTAGCTTCTGATCTTTTACTTCTGAATACTAACTGATATGCATTCATGCATGACTAATTCATCTTGAATGATTGCATGACTGAATGTTTTAGAGAACTCTAGGTGTATGATAGTGTAACATTCTCATGTGTGTGCAACTTCCTGATGACTCATATGTGTATAACTACCTCAAGACCTCTGACATGCAAACTCATGTGTGTGAAACTATCTCATGATTTTCTGTCTGTGTTACAAATTGTTGTTGTTGCTTCTCTGAATTTTGTTGTTGCTAATATATGCTCCGATGGTTTGACTTTTGTTGTTGTTGTTGCTAATATGTTTACAAACTTTTGGAATGACCATAGTGGGGGCCTTCTTAGAATAGTGGGGGCCTTCTTAACAATCTCTCTGAATAGTGTGTGAATTTTGTTGTTGCAAATATATGCTCCGATGGTTTGGAGGATCAACAACTTTTGGAATGACCATAGTGGGGGCCTTCTTAGAAGGATTCTCCCTCAGAAAGTCAAACAGCCACTTGAAGTCTCCAGTCAGAACTGGGTACTTAGGTCTCCAAACAACAATGTCCCTACAAGGGTTGTCTTCCAGCTCATCAACATACATCTTCTCCTCAAGAGATCTCCAAGTTCTGATGGGATGATAATATCGGCCATCATCAACTTCTAGACGATATCTAGCATAACCAGGTGCAGCAGCCACGAGTCTCCTCTGGACTTTCATAGCTTCAACCTGAAAATCCTTTCGAAAGCTTCTCCAAAGATTTCGAGTAGAAACATCATCAAGGGCGTTGAAGAAGGCATCTCTCAAGAGATTCAGCCTACAGACAAAATCATGTTTGAACAGCTCCAGGAAGATATGAGGTTCAGGTTCAGGATGGTTGAAGGTGAATTTGTAGTCAGGGTAAAGGAGGCAGTATGGGTTGTATTTTCTGGAAGGTAAGGGATCTGATAGAGAAGGTGTAGATGTTGTGGTTGATGAGGATGGGATATCTGTGGGGAGGTTTGATGAGGATGGGATATCAGAAGGTGTTGGGGGACAGACATTTAGTGGAATAGGGTTCAAAACAGGTGTAGAAAGAGATGGTTGGGAAGGATTTGGTATGGTGAAAGTGTTGTGAGGTTCAGAAGGAGGAGGTTGAATACTGTTTGGAATGGGGAGAGAAGTTTGAGGTTCAGAAGGAGGCGAGTAAATTTTCCTGGAGGAATTTCCAGTTCTTTCAGCACGGAAAGAATCCCTGAAGCGCTTCTGTTGATATTCTGGGGTATTGACTTTGTCAGGATCATAGGTGATCCTCTGCTTCTTGGCTTGCTTGGCTTCTTCTTCTTGAGCCTTTCTCTTCAGCCTTGCTTCTTTCTTCTTTTGGTCCTTCTTCTGTAAGTCAGCTAGAGAAGGAAGAACTCTTCCACGAATCCATGCAGGATCAACAGAAGATTGAGCTCTTACAGAAGCTTCCAAATAACGCTTGATAGTCTTGTTAAGTTCTTCTTTGAACAAGGAAGCGAAGCCTTCAACCGGAACTCTTTTGGTCAGAATATCTGGAAAGATTACTGGAACAGAGATTACCTTCTCAATAAGTTTCATCCTTTGTAGATCAAAACCATTAATGACATGCCCTTGAATGACACCAAAGAACTTGGATGTTCCAATAGTTCTTAGGGAATCCAGCAAGTCACTTTCTATCAGAATGTCTGAAATCATTCTGGCGAAAGGAACAACATTTCTTGGGAGGCGAGGAGACTTCTCACGTTCTTCATCTCTTGACTCTTCAATATAAGTCATCAAATTCTGAAAGAGAATATTGGAGATGTTGACTTCAATTCCTCTTCCAATGCAGAAGAGAGCAAACTTATGATCCGGACTAATGTATGTTGAGGAAAACTATCTCCTTCTATGATGGAGAGATCATAGAATAATCTCATCCCAAACTTGGTAGAACGACTTCAATACACCAGTTTGATGAGATGAAATACCAGTAGCATTAGATATTTGTCTATCAACTGTGAACCAACAAACTTTGCCAGGAAGAGGACCAGTGCTTCCTTCTTCATCATCCAGATTGTACAACTTCCTGATCAACGTTTCAGTTATCACAACTTCATGCCCTAACACGAAGGAGATGATTGCAGTTGGGGTAACCGTTGCATGAGCTCAGAAATCTTTCACTAATGCAGGATAAATTGGTCCAACCAATCTATCAAGGTAGTTTGACCAGCCTTGTGCCATTGTCTTAGCATCGGGTTTGAAACCATGTAATCTTAGATTTTCAAAATCTACCGAAGATTCACATAGAACTTCCATTTCTGATGAAGGAATGGAACAGGTCTTCAATGGGGCATAACCATGCTTGCAAAAAACAAGATGAGTAGAAGACATTTTTGCTTGGCTTGAGGAACTTGAAGAAGGATTCACGGTGATATATTGGGAATCGGTTATGAACTAGGGTTTATGCAATGATTGAGAAAAGAAAGAGAGGGATGAATGAAGAGAGCGAGTAAAAAGATGAAATGAAAGTGAAATGGGTATATAAAAGGTTGGATTAAAAAAATGAAATATGTTTTAAATGAAATGATTACGGAAAAACATGACATCAATTTGCATTTAATGAGATATGACGTTAGGAGAGATAAAGTGAGAAATTGACATGATTTGCACAGTTACCTAGGGCGGCGTCTCCTCAACTGCACGCATGCTTGTCCAAAAATAGTGAACACGTGTTCATTTTCTGGAAAACTGGTGACAGCTGTTTTACTTTAAAAGATATTCTGAATCAACTTAGATAATGAAACGTTAGTAATAACATAATCAGGACTTCTAATTGATCACTATCAGAACTTCTTATAACAACATAATCCCAACACATCTCAGAACTTAACCATACGTAAGAACTTCTCATCTTCTCATTCTGGGCATAAATCCATACTGATATTCTTCAGAATGAACTTAAACCTATCTTCAGCAAGGGGTTTTGTAAAGATATCAGCCCATTGATGGTCTGTATCCACAAAGTTTAAAGAAATAACACCCTTCTGAACATAGTCCCTAATGAAATGATGTTTAATCTCAATATGTCTAGCTTTGGAATGTAAGATAGGATTCTTAGATAAACATATGGCAGAAGTATTATCACAGAAGATAGGGATGTTACTCTCATATATTTGATAATCTTCTAGCTGACTCTTCATCCAGAGCATTTGTGTGCTACAACTAGCAGCAACAACATATTCTGCTTCTGTTGTTGAGAGGGCAATGGTAGCTTGCTTCTTGCTGTACCAGGAGATCAGGTGACTTCCAAGAAATTGACAACTTCCAGAAGTACTCTTCCTTTCAATTCTATCTCCAGCATAGTCAGCATCACAAAATCCTACTAAGTTGTATTCTTTAGATCTTCTGTAGACTAAACCAACATTAGTAGTACCTTTCAGATACCTCAGAATTCTCTTAACAACAGTTAAGTGAGATTCTCTAGGATCTAATTGGAATCTAGCGCACAAACAAACACTGAATAAAATGTCAGGTCTAGAAGCAGTTAAATATAGAAGAGTCCAATCATGCCTCTGTACAACTTCTGATCCACCTTCTTACTTACCTCATCCTTACATAGGACACACGTTGGATGCATATGAGTTTTGGCTTCTTTGCTTTCAGAAAGATTGAACTTCTTCAGAAGTTCTTTCACATACTTCGTTTGATGAACATATGTTCCATCAGAAGTTTGATTGATTTGAATCCCAAGAAAACACTTGAGTTCTCCCATCATACTCATTTCAAATTCATCCTGCATAGACTTAGCAAACTCCTTTCCAAGTGTAGCATTAGATGTTCCAAAAATAATATCATCAACATAAATTTCACAAATTAAAATGTCCTTCTTAGATGTTTTACAGAAGAGAGTCGTATCCACTTGTCCTCTAGTGAAACAATTGTTCAGAAGGAAAGAACTTAATCTTTCATACCAAGCTCTAGGAGCTTGCTTCAACCCATACAATGATTTCTTTAGTTTGAAAATATGTTCTGGAGACTTGGAGTCTTCAAAACCAGGAGGTAGGTGGACATAGACTTCCTCATCTATATAGCCATTTAAGAAGGCACTCTTAACATCCATCTGATACAGAGTGATGTTATGTTGAGTGGCAAAAGAAATTAATAAGCGAATAGATTCTGACTTGGGCACTGGTGCAAAGGTTTATGTATAGTCAATACCTTCTTGCTAACTATAACCCTGAGCCACCAGTCTGGCTTTGTTTCTTACCACTTCTCCCTTCTCACTTAACTTATTTCTGAAAACCCACTTTGTACCAATGATGTTGAATCCTTTTGGTCTAGGAACAAGATCCCACACATCATTCCTTGTAAACTGATTTAGTTCTTCTTGCATGGCAATTATCCAGTCTGGATCTTCTAGAGCTTGATCAACAGAAGTTGGCTCGATCAAAGAAACAAGACCTAATTGACATTCTGCATTGTTCTTAAGGAATGCTCTTGTTCTGATAGGATCATATTTCTTTCCAAGAATCACATCTTCTGAGTGAGCTGAGGTGAGTCTAGAAGATCTTCTAACTGTTGGCTCTTCAGAAATTTGGAGATTCTCTAAAGATGCAGCAACTTGATCTTCGGATCCTTTGCTTCTGAGACTTTCAGCTTCTGAAACTTTGCTTCTTGGTTCTTCAGCTTCTGATATATCAATATCTATATCTGCAAAATTCTCAAACTGTTTTGGCTTTTCAAGACCAAGCTTATCATCAAATCTTATATTGATTGATTCTTCTACAACCAATGTTTCAGTATTGTATACTCTGTAGCCTTTAGAGCGTTCAGAATATCCAAGAAGGAAACATTTTTGTGCCTTAAAATCAACTTACCAAGATGATCTTTAGTGTTCAGAATGAAACAAACACATCCAAAAGGATGAAAATATGAAATGTTGGGCTTTCTGTTCTTCCACAATTCATAAGGAGTCTTATTTAGAGTATGTCCTATAGAGATTCTATTCTGAATATAACATGCAGTATTTATTGATTCTACCCAGAAGTGCTTAGCCATATTGGTTTCATTGATCATGGTTCTGGCCATTTCTTGTAGAGTCCTATTCTTTCGCTCTACAACTCCATTTTGCTGTGGAGTTCTAGGACAAGAAAAATCATGACAATACCATTTTCTTTGAAGAACTCCTCAAAGAACCTGTTCTCAAATTCACCACCATGATCACTTTTGACCTTTATGATTTTGCATTCCTTCTCAGATTGAATCTGAGTGCAGAATTCAAAGAACACTGAATGAGACTCATCCTTGTGTTTTAAGAACTTTACCCATGTCCAACGGCTATAATCATCTACGATGACTAATCCATATTTCTTCCCTCTGACAGATGCTGTTTTGACTGGGCCAAACAGATCAATGTGTAGAAGTTCTAACGGCCTAGAGGAAGAGACAACATTCTTAGACTTGAATGCAGGTTTGGAGAACTTGCCCTTCTGACATGCTTCACAAAGGGCATCTGATTTGTATTTCAGATTTGGGAGACCTCTGACCAGATTTAGTTTGTTAATCTGAGAGATCTTTCTCAAACTAGCATGTCCTAATCTTCTGTGCCAGACCCATTGCTCTTCAGAAACATACATAAGGCAGGTCACCTTCTGCTTCTCAAGATCAGAAAGATCAATCTTATAAATGTTGTTCTTTCTCTTGCCTATAAATAGGATTGAGCCATCCTTTTGACTTACAGCCTTGCAAAACTTTTGATTGAAGCTTATGTCATAACCATTGTCACTTAATTGACTTATGGACAATAAGTTATGCGCTAATCCTTCTACAAGAAGTACATTAGTTATGAAAGGAGAGTTACCAATACTTATGGTTCCACAGCCAATTATCTTGCCCTTCTGACCTCCTCGAAACTTGACTTCTCCACCAGACTTAAGCACCAGGTCTTGGAACATAGACCTTCTTCCCGTCATGTGTCGCGAGCACCCAGAGTCCAGGTACCATGACATTTTGTGCTTTGTCTTCTTTGCTGCCAAGGATATCTGCAACAGAAATTATCTTCTCCTTAGGTACCCACAATTTCTTGGGTCCTTTCTTGTTAGTTTTCCTCAAGTTCTTATTGAACTTGGGTTTAGCATAATAAGTAACAGGAGGAACAACATGATATTCTTTAGGTTTGGCAGCATGATATTTTCTAGGTTGTGTCACATGCTTCTTAGTGTGTGTATCATGAAAGATTTTGGCATGTGAAGTGAGCCTAATATCATGTGAGTGGCCATATTTGAACTGATCATACAATGGCTTGTATGTGATTTTCAAATCATCTACAGGTTCAAATTTGTGTGGGGTATCACCCTCATAGCCAACGCCAATCCTTTTGTTTCCAGAAACTCCATATATCATAGAAGCAAGATGACTTCTGTCAATACTTCTAGATAAAAACTTTCTGAAGCTCGAGTCATATTCTTTCAGAATATGATTAAGACTAGGAATGGATTTTTCTGACTCAGAAGGAGATCCAATATCTTTGGATAATTTTAAAACTTTTTCCTTTTGTTCAGAATTTTCCACTTCCAACTTCTTAGTTTCAGAATCAAATAGCTTTTTCAGCTTTTTGTATTTGATACTAAGATGAGCCTTGAGTTCTAGAAGTTCAGTTAAACTGGAAACTAACTCTTCTCTAGATAGTTCAGAAAATACCTCTTCAGAATCTGATTCTGATGTAGATTCTGATCCATCATCCACTGTGGCCATCAGTGCAAGGTTTGCCTGCTCGCCTTCTGAGTCTGATTCTGATTCTGAATCATCCCATGTTGCCATGAAACCTTTCTTCTTATGAAACTTCTTCTTGGGATTCTCCTTCTGAAGTTTTGGACATTCATTCTTGAAGTGTCCAGGCTCATTGCACTCATAACAAATGAACTTCTTCTGGTCAGATCTTCTGCCTCTAGAAGATTCTCCTCTTTCAGGCTTCTTTGAACTTATGAAGTTCTTGAACTTTCTTTGCTTCCTCTTCCAGAGTTGGTTTACCCTTCTGGAGATCATGGGCAGTTCATCTTCTTCTTCTGATTCTGATTCTTCAGAATCTTCTTCTTCAGTCTGAAAAGCGTTAGTGCATTTTTTATAACTAGATTTTAATGCAATAGCCTTACCTTTCTTCTGAGGTTCATTTGCATCCAGCTCTATCTCATGGCTTCTTAAGGCACTGATTAGCTCTTCCAAAGAGACTTCATTCAGATTCTTTGTTATCTTGAATGTAGTCACCATTGGACCCCATCTTCTAGGCAAGCTTCTGATGATCTTCTTTACATGATCAGCCTTGGTGTAGCCTTTGTCCAGAACTCTTAATCCAGTAGTTAGCGTTTGAAATCTTGAGAACATCTTCTCAATATTTTCATCATCCTCCATCTTGAAGGCTTCATATTTCTGGATCAAGGCAAGAGCTTTGGTATCCTTGACTTGAGCATTTCCTTCATGGGTCATTTTCAATGACTCATATATATCATAGGCAGTTTCCCTGTTAGATATCTTCTCATACTCAGCATGAGAGATAGCATTCAGCAAACCAGTCCTACATTTATGATAATTTTTTAATAGCTTCTTTTGATCATCACTCATTTCTTGTCTAGAGAGCTTTACACCACCAGCTTTCACCGGATGTTTGTAACCATCCACCAGAAGATCCCATAAGTCACCGTCTAGACCAAGAAAGTAACTTTCAAGTTTATCTTTCCAGTATTCAAAGTTTTCACCATCAAATACTGGTGGTCTAGTATAACCATTGTTACCATTTCCATTATGTTGCTCAGCAGAGCCAGATGTAGATGTAGGTGTTGGTTCATCACCAGCCATCTTGACTTAAGCGTTTTTCTCTTCCTGAATCTTTTCTAAACACGGTTAAGTGCTTGCACCTTAGAACCGGCGCTCTGATACCAATTGAAGGATAGAAAAAAACTTAGAAAGGGGGGGTTTGAATAAGTGTAGCTTTAAAACTTGTAAGATAAAAACAATTTGCACAATGATTTTTATCCTGGTTCGTTGTTAACTAAACTACTCAAGTCCACCCCATTGGAGTGATTTACCTCACCTGAGGATTTAATCCACTAATCACACAAGATTACAATGGTTTTCCACTTAGATAACTTCTAAGTCTTCTAGAGTATTCTGATCACAACCTGATCACTCTAGGAACACACTGCTTAGATACCCTCTAAGACTTTCTAGAGTATTCTGATCACAACCTGATCACTCTAGTTCTTACAAATTAATGTAAACAAATTCTTATAAGAGTTACAATGCTTCTTAATAAGCTATTATCACAACTGTGATTTTTCTCTTAAGTTTAAGCTTAATCTCACTAAGATATTACAACAGCAATGTAGTGAGGTTGAAGATGAAGTTTGAGAGCTTTTGAATTTAACAGCGTTTCTGTAAGTTTGCATGAAGTATTGTCTTCAGCTTCTCATCAGAACTTCTATTTATAGGCGTTTGAGAAGATGACCGTTGGGAGCATTTAATGTGTTGTGTGATTCGTACAACATTGCATTTAATGTTTCACTCTTTTGTCAACTACCTTGAGCCTTGCTTTCGCTGTGTCTACTGAAGTTGCCTTTAATAGCTTCTAACGTTCCTTTTGTCAGTCAGCGTAGCCTGCCATCTTGTACTTGCTTCTGATCTGATGTTTGTGTAAACAGCATTTGAATATCATCAGAGTCACACAGCTTGGTGCAGAGCATCTTCTTGTCTTCTGACCTTGAAGTGCTTCTTAGCGTGATACCATGAGGACTTCAGTGCTTCTGCTTCTGATCTCAAGTTCTTCTGATGCTTCCATAGACCATGTTCTGATTCTACTTGACCATCTTCTGATGTCTTGCCAGAGCATGTTCTGATGTTGCATGCTGAACCTTCTGAGTTAGTGCTTCTTGCGCTGATTTTGTGCATACTTTTTATGTGATTCCTGAAATGGAAATTGCGTAGTATTAGAGTACCATATTATCTCATACAAAATTCATATACATTGTTATCATCAAAACTAAGAATATTGATCAGAACAAATCTTGTTCTAACAATGGGGTACCACAACTTGGCGAGGTTCTTTCATGGAACACTGAGTCTGGCACGCTTGTTGCTTCAAACACTTTGTACCCCATGGGAACTGTAGACCCTAGTGACCATTAGGGACCACTTGTCCGTGTCTAGAATACATACCCGTGAGATTGGGGTGGGACAGGAAACCTAGGCTCCTACATACCATTGGTTCTTCATATTTGAGGTCGGATATTTATTTGGTCTGTTCTTATGGTGCTTTATATTCTGGTGTTCCAAAAAGGCGTCGAACCTTTGATCCTGTGACATTTGGCCAATACAAAGGCGTTTACTTCAGTTATTCAGAGGATTGCACAGTGGCTATTAAGATTATATGGACCTTGATCCCATGCTTTTGCATTGCATAACATCATTGCTTTATCCACTTCATTTGTGGGGTATCTGTCATACCCCAATTTTAACCTCTAAGATCCCATCATTTTCTAAGTGTTATGATCATTATCATTATCATTATCATTTATCATCATGCATATTTTATTTATTAACAAAAAAAATAAAAAAGAAAAAAGTTAGTTGCTTGTGTGTCAAAAACAGGAGAATGATCAAGAGAAAGCTGGAGAAATTAGGGGTTTTAGGCCCACAAGAGGTTCAACATTCTCTCAAGATTCAAAGGTTCCTCCAATCAATATTCAAGTCCAAGGATGGCTCAGTTTAAGGCAGACAACTCTCAAGATCGCCCGAAGCGCCAAATTAGGGTTTTAACCTAATTTCACCAGAGGATTAACTTTTAATCAAGAGATTATTCCAAGACTTAAAATATGATTCAAAGGCCTTCAAATCAACATTATAGTCCATTCATGTCATTTAACAGAGGAGAAGACCTTGATTCATTTAAAGATCGCAAAACTGCAGTTCATCTGAAAAAATCAACTGCAGTAAAAAATCAAGATGGTCAACATCAATTATTTGAAGTAATATTCATCATTTGATCAAGGATTGATCATAATTCATCAAGAAAACTTTAGAAATCAACAAAACTCAAAATTGCAAAATTAGGGTTTTTTACCTAAAAGTCAACTGAACTTTCACCAGCCATAACTCTCTCCTGATTCATCAGAAAAATTCCAACCAAAGATCATTTTAAAGGAAAATCTATTATCTACCAAATTAAATTGGTCCCATGATCATTAGATTCACCATTTGGGAGATATGAGCCAAAACATTATAGGTCATTTTGAAAGTCAACAAAAAGTAGTTTTTTGTCAAAGCCCATATCATCGAGATAACTTCACCAAATGCAAAAAAAGCTTCCCAAAGTGGATTGTAGAGGACATCTTGGGCATTCCAAAAAGTATAAGAACACCTTCATAGGATCAAAATTGAGGGAGATATTCCTTGATGAAATTGACCTTTTTTTGGAAAAATGCATGAAACAAGTAATGTCCAAAACTTGATTCTTTTTCAAAAAGGCCAATTCTTTTATGATTCAATCTTGATTCTCATATGGCTAAGGGCATTCAAGACCTATCCATTGTTCATGACATTTTTTTGAATTTTATTCATTTAAAATTTAATTAACGTGAGATAATTCAAAGATATTATCAAATATGCTCATGTGATGCAAGCAATGACCTATTCAAAGCATCTAAGATCAGATTGCAAGATTGGAGAGAATAATACTTGAGTGTTTTAACCATTGTTAAGCTTTGAACTCATTGAAAAAAAATCCATTTTATCTTCTTTTCCAAAATCACTCATGACAATCTCAACTTGCAAGGCTTCCATATCAGATCCTTTTCCTATAAATAGAGCTTCATTTTCTTCATTCAAGGGAGGAAAATGAAGAAAAAAATCCATAACTTCAGTATATCCTCCATATCTTTTTTTCCAAAAACACTCTTGGGCCAAAACGCCATTACTGTTGGCCGCACCCCCTGAAGCAAGGTTTATTTTGAAAGCATACTACAACAAGGTTGCGTAAGCTGACTCCCAAGAGATTTACCAATCATTCATGTTGATACCATATATTTGCTTTATCTTTCACGTTGATTGTCTTAACCTTTATGTTTTGACCAATGATTCCATTTGCTTTACACATATATAACATCATTCTAAAAGTGACTTTGATTTCAAAAATATGTTTTGAGCATTGCATTAAAATTACCATTCTTGAATGAACATTTTATTTGCAAGTAAGCACTCATCTTCTAGGAAGTTCAAACAGTTGAGAAACTTGGTCAGTGATCCTGTCAGGGGCACATTACTTCAAGATCCTGTTGTTCAGATGCTTAATCAAGATTTGTTGATGAGAATATCCTCTGCAAGAATTATACTCGGGTAAGTCTTCCTAACATTCCTTTCAAGAGTTGAATTTGTGATCAATTCATCTCCAACATTGTTCAACTGAAGCCATGATCAGTTAACTTGCAACAATTATTCAATCAGGGGCAATCTTCTTCAGCAATCCCCAAGCAGAGTTTATCAATCCTTCTCAAAGGATCATTTGTTTGATACAGTTATCAGTGTGATAAGAAGTTTGTTCAAGCATCTTCTTCCCAAGCAGAGTTGGTAGAATTTCCGTGTTAAGGAATCAAAGTTCCAATCTTGCATCACAAAAGAGTCAATCCCAATTGTCATAAATAACTACAATGAATTGAGCATTCATCATGCATAGAAAAAATTCGACATCATGCATAGAAACAAATTCATGCTCATTTATATTTTTCCAAGTCTTATTGTTATCAACATCTTACCTTGAGATCAAAATCCAACTTACTTGGCATTGACCTTTAATATTATTCAATCACGTTTTACTCTTAATTGATCTTTATTTATATTCGATCATGTTTTACTCTCGATGTTGTTTGATCGTGCTTTACTCTCGGTTGGTGTCTCAATCATGTTTTACCCTTGATGTTGTTCAATCATGTTTTACTCTTGATGGCCTTTGATCTTGTCCAATCATGTTTTACTCTTGATTGTCTTTGATGATGTTCAATCATGTTTTAGTCTTGATTGCCTATGATGTTATCTAATCAAGGTTTACTCTTGATTGCTTTTGATACTATTCAATCATGTTTTAGTCTTGATTGCCTATGATGTTGTCCAATCATGGTTTACTCTTGATTGCTTTTGATACTATTCAATCATGTTTTAGTCTTGAATACCTCTGTCAATTTATATTCCTTTCCAAATTCATTCATGTTTTACTCTTCAATTATTTCTGATGTGGGTTCCAGAGATTTTTCTTTTTGAACGTCTTTGTTGATTTCCTGTCCAGAGTTCCTTTCACGTTTTATTCTTGAAAGCTTCTATCGACTGTTTCTTTCATTTGTGAAGTCCGATTCTATTCCTGGATGACGCATACCTTTTCCTCAGCGGAGTCTATTTACTTCTCCCCAGTGGTGTCCTGTTTCCATCTCGTGGAAATCATATGCATTCATAATCATAAGCATTACATGGCATCTTAGGGCCAAAAATTGAGTATTTAATATTTAAGTCTCTTCATTCACGTCGAGATGAAAATCTCAATCTTCATATATTCGGATAGAAAAAACTTAAATAGGGGCATCTGTCATACCCCAATTTTTTACCTCTAATATCCCATCATTTTCTAAGCGTTATTATCATTATCATTATCATTTATCATCATGCATATTTTATTTACTAACAAAAAAAATATAAAAGAAAAAAGTTTGTTGCTTATGTTTCAAAAACAGGAGAATGATCAAGAGAAAGCTGAAGAAATTAGGGTTTTGAGGCCCACAAGAGGTTCAAAATTCTCTCAATATTCAAAGGTTCCTCCAATCAATATTCAAGTCCAAGGATGGCTCAGTTTAAGGCAGACAACTCTCAAGATCGCCCGAAGCGCCAAATTAGGGTTTTGACCTAATTTCACCAGAGGATTGAATTTTAATTAGGAGATGATTTCAAGACTCAAAATATGATTCAAAGGCCTTCATATCAACATTATAGTCCATTCATGTCATTTAACGGAGGAGAAGACCTTGGTTCATTGAAAGATCGCAAAACTGCAGTTCATCTGAAAAAAGTCAACTATAGTAAAAAATCAAGACTTTTGGTCAACATCAATTATTTGAAGTAATATTCATCATTTGATCAAGGATTGATCATAATTCATCAAGAAAACTTTAGAAATCAACAAAACTCAAAATTGCAAAATTAGGGTTTTTGACCTAAAAGTCAACGGAACTTTGACCAGCCATAACTCTCTCCTGATTCATCAGAGAAATCCCAACCAAAGATAATTTTAAAGGAAATTCAATTATATACCAAATTCAATTAGTCCCATGATCATTAGATTCACCATTTGGGAGATATGAGCCAAAACATTATAGGTCATTTTGAAAGTCAACAAAAAGTAGTTTTTTGTCAAAGCCCGTGTCATCAAGATAACTTCCCCAAATGCAAAAAAGCTTCCAAAGTGGATTGTAGAGGACATCTTGGGCTTTCCAAAAAGTATAAGAACACCTTTATAGGATCAAAATTGAGGGAGATATGGCTTGATGAAGTTGACATTTTTTTGGAAAATGCATGAAACAAGTAATGTCCAAAACTTGATTCTTTTTCAAAAAGGTCAATTCTTTTATGATTCAATCTTGATTCTCATATGGCTAAGGGAAATCAAGACCTATCCATGGTTCATGACATTTTTTTGAATTTTATTCATTTAAAATTTAATTAAAGTGAGATAATTCAAAGATATTATCAAAGATATTATCAAAGATGCTCATGTGATGCAAGCAATGACCTATTCAAAGCATCTAAGATCAGATTGCAAGATTGGAGAGAATAATACTTGAGTGTTTTAACCATGGTTGAGCTTTGCACTCATTAAAAAAAAATTCCATTATATTTTCTTTTCAAAAATCACTCATGACAATCTCAACTTGCAAGGCTTCCATATCAGATCCTTTGCCTATAAATAGAGCTTCATTTTCTTCATTCAAGGGAGGAAGAGGAAGAAAAAAAGCCATAGCTTAAGTATATCCTCCATAACCAAAAAAATTCAAGAAACTTGTAAAAATCAAGGCTCATTCAAATAGCCACTTTCCATCAAATCCAATCACTCTATTCCACTCCTAGGATATCATAGAGTAAGAATCATGTAGCTTGTAACATGTAGTAGTGTTTGTAGTTCATGAATTAAAAACTCCATATTTATGCATATTTTCAACTTCTCATATTTTTATTATGTTTGTGTTTTAATGAAATCTATTGATGCTAACATGTTTTTGAAGTTATTTAAAGAAGGTTTGAACGTTAACATGAAGCTTTAATGTCCAGCACAAATAACACCATGTTAGAACACCATGTTATAACATAACCATGGCCAAACTTCGAATCCATAGCTACGTTGCTCTAATGACAAAACTAACGCCACCATTAAACTCAGAGCGTGATTTT
Organism: Vicia villosa; assembly: GCF_029867415.1. NCBI lineage: Eukaryota > Viridiplantae > Streptophyta > Magnoliopsida > Fabales > Fabaceae > Vicia > Vicia villosa. Next base: position 100,139 of record NW_026705830.1, on the reverse strand, counting down.
ATATAGCTCTGGGTGATCCCCCTTTTTTGCTCCTTTCATTTTTGTAGGTTTTTGAAGGATCCAAAAATCCGCAGGAAAATCTGCAGCAAAATCTGCAGGAAAAAGGTTGAAGATGATGAATAGTGGCGGTCCCCACGCTGACTGGGACAAAGACCTTGGATCCAGTGCATTATGGCTCACGCTCATGCCATGTGTTGGCTCTTCTTAACCCTCAGATCTCATTAATTGTTGATCCCACGCTCCTTGCCTTGCAGGTCCACCATACACCTCACAAATTAACCACACAAGATCACTGTTTTTAATATTTTTCATTTCTTTTTATTTTCTATGCAAAATTAATTAAAAATACTTAAAAAAACCAAAAAAATATATTTTAATTTCAGTTTTAAGTTGATAAAATATTATTTTAATTCTTTACATAAAGATATTTTATTTTTCTTCATAATTAATTTATTTTGCTTAATTAATTAGTAATTATGCAAATATTGCTTTTTAATTATTTTCAACCAATCAAAAAACTCCAAAAAATATTTTCCTTTTAGATTTAGGTTTATACTTTTATAATTTAATTTTTGACATAAAAAAGATTATTTTTCTTGTTAAGTTTAATTATTTGTATAATTATCTGTTTAATTAACTTAAAATCAATTTCAAAATTCACAAAAAAAGATATATTAGTTTATTAGGTTTAATGGACTAATCATTTTAGACTTGTTATCCAGAATTATTAATTAGGCTTGATTTTATTTCTATCATTTGGACTTTTAATTAGACTTTTAATTTAATTAAAAACATAAAAAAAACAAAAAAAAAAATGAATTAGGTTTAATTTGATTTAGATTTAGGATTTTGCTATCTTACTTTCTCTTAACCTAATTACACCTTAAAAAAAATCAAAAAACATATTTATTTACCTATTGCAATTTAAATTCTTAGATAAATGTATAGGTTACAAATCAATGTAATAGCGTAGATTCAATTTTCTCGCATTTACTTTTTGCACCAATAATCATGTAAATCTCCCAAAGCGATGTAATAACGTAGGATTTAATTTCCTGTACATATTTAATTGTTAGTAATTAGGTGATAAGATAATAATTGAATCGCTAGTTTACTAACTCAGGATATAAATATCTGAATACAACACGCTTCGCACACTTGCACCTCTAGGGTTTCCCCTCTTGTTACTTTTTTTAATCATACCATCATTTAAGAAAAGTATTAAACACATAGGAAAGATCTTATAAATTGAGAGTAGGTAACTCCTAATTGCTTGCTCAAACACCTTTCATTTTCAAACAACGTGTTTTCAAAACTTCTCATCTATTTTCAAAAAAATTCTTCTGGTATTTGAAGGGCATTATTCCTGGTGAAACTCTTCAGAGACCTATGTGACCTAGTGTCCATCTTCACTTCTTTTATTTTCAAATCAAATTTCAAAACTGTTTTCCATCAAACAATCATTTCAAGCATTTAAACAAAAGTGAGCTAAGAAATTAAGAACCCATGGATAACCATGGATATAAAGGGTGCTTAAAACCTTCCCTTTGTATAACCAACCCCGAACCCAAAATCTGTCAAAAGGTCTTTCCTGTTCTTTTATGCCTTTCCTAATATAATTGGATAAAATAAAAGTCGGTCGCGACTCTTGCAACACAAAAAACTCCGCAACCAAACATTTTTGCTCTGCGGAAATAAAAAAAAAAAAGAAGAAGGAGTCAGTTCGAAAAACCGAGTTACAGTATCTTAAAGTCTTTTCCAAAAAAAAAAAAGAAACGAGAAAAAAATAAAAGATGTTATATACAAAACAAAGCTTTGGTTTCAAAAAAAAAGATGGAAATAAAAGTGCGTAGAAAAGACTTTGAGATTCTCCGTAAACGAAACATGCATTCATACTATCATGCATTTCATGGTTCTCTCAGAAGCTTATGGGGGCCCTTTCTACTCAGATTTTGACTTCAGCAACAAAATTGACTTCTCACCGCTATGCTCAAAAGTTAACATTGGAACAACTCCGTGGGGTTTTGACTGAAATGAGAACAATTTGGAAATTGAAGTCTTCAAGTTTCTGAGTCTTGAAATTGATAAAAGATTCCACCTCTCGGAGGAAAGTTTGGAAGCCATGAAAAAGTCGTGACTCTATTGATTTAGATATTGTTGGTTTGTGCCTAATGTAAAAAAGAATTGCTAGGGTCATTTATACTCACTCCAGATGGTTTGAATATTGAATCTAAGTTGGTAATCATCTCTTGTACATGTGTGGAAGTTGCTTGGGGCTCCCGACTGATGGATAAGCAAGACATATTCTTATCTTGAGCTTTGCATCATTTACATTGCTCGAATCCCTTAAAGCATTGCAAATCCTTGGGTGACTCCATCAGAATCATTTTCCATGTGGTAATCAAGAGTGTTCTACACAACACTTCTCATTCTCAAGGTTCTACTTCATATCTCAGTTGCCTTTTCTCAGGATTTCCTTCTCAGTGGCCTTCGCTTATTAACAGACACAAAAAGAATATGAGGAACAAATTGACGTGATTCTATTGCATTCTGCCCATTCGCTTCCCTGCTAGTTAGAATCTCAATTGGTTAAAACTCGAGTATTGGGTCCTCCTCACCACCTATAGCTCTCCTCAATTTGATGACCATACAAGGTTTTTCCATTTATGATGGCGATTACTACTCTAGCAACTATACTTGGGGCTCCCGAGTGAGGGATAAGCAAGACGTATTTTTATCTTGAGCATTGTGCCATTTGCATTGCTCGAATCCCTAAGGCGATTGCCAATCCATGGCACCTGGCCGTTGAAGGATGTGGGTTGTTCAAAGACATATTGCAAGATCATATTCACTCCAAAAGGTTTAGGCTTATATTAAAGTCTCGATGGGGTATCAAAATTGCAGAAAGCATTTAAGAACAATAAGTCCAGACGGAGTCAAGCCTCCTCAACAATGGCAGTCATTCGGTTCTTTATTGCATTCTCATTTGTAACATTTCATTGTTTGTTTAAGCATTGCTAGCATGTAAAAACTTGTTAATTTCTGAATGAAAATCAAAATATATTGTTTATGTTTGTCTTGAAGTAATTCATTTGTTATCACTCATAAAATGATTTGGTTGCATATTGATACCAACTTTACTAATATCTTGCTTGGGCAAAGAGCGGAGGGAGAATGCTGAAAAATAAAAATGCAAAATCTCTAATCGTGTGTTTTTTAATAAAACCCTACTGAGGATGTACATGCATTAAAATAGTAGTATTTTAGTTCAATTTTGTACTATATTTTGACTTGTTTCATTTCATGCTTTTTTACTAATTTTGTATCAGTGTATTACCTGACTTATGCTTGTAATTATGCCTTTATTTTGTATGTCCCTTAGATATTAGGACTTCTAATCAATAACATAACTTTAGGCTAGTTTTTCCATTTCATAACCATAATCATTTGGTTAAATCATTCCTAGGCTAGTCTCCCCTTTCTTTTTCTTTTATAACACTAAAACACTTAACAAATATCCAAACTAATTCCCTTTAAAAAATACCAAGAAAATACAATAAAACATTAATAACGGTTGAAAACAATAAAAAGGGAATGAAAGCTCTCATCTCCCTTGCTTTAGGGAATCACTTGAGCGGAAGTTCCAAATCATAAAAAACACCAACCAAAGAGTAACTCGAGTCTCCCTTACTTAAGGGTCCCACTTGAAACACTCAAACTCTTTCTTCTCTCCTTCTTAAGGGAAATGTTATTTACGCTCGAATGCATTGTAGGTTGTCCCCTTATGCAAGAGAGCGAACGTTAACTCCGCCCAACTAAAAAACAGAAAAACAAACAAAAACATGTGAGCCGAGCTACGGTAACTCTGATTCCTGAAAAGCATACGTAGGCAGCAGGGTAGCACCCGTGCGAGTACAATTCTTTCTTTTCCCTACATTTTGCATTCATTCGCATATAGACATAGATATAGTACACACCCTTTAGATAGAAACAAACATAGGTGGATACCATCGAGTACGATGGACGCGAGGGGCGTTGGTACCTTCCCATTGCGTAACCGACTCCCGTACTTAGATTCTCTGGTCGCAAGACCCTGTTCTTATTCTGAGTTAGGTTTCCTGATATTCCTTTCCCTTATGGGATAAATATATTAGTGGCGACTCTGTTCATTTTTCGCGAGCGTGCGATAATTTACAAAGTTAAAGTCCTTATTCAAAAATATTTTCTAAACACACACAACATTTTTTTCAAACAATTCAAACAAACAAGTGAGTTAAGCAACTAAGAGCCCATGGATAACCATGGATACAAAGAATGCTTACACCTTCCTTTTGTATAACCTACCCCCCAAACTCAAAATCTTTCAAAGGTTTTTCCTGTTCTTTTTGCCTTTCCAATTGGATAAAATAAAAGTCGGTGGCGACTCTTTCTATCTGCAACATTTAAAAAAGTCAGTTCTCCCACCGTATTACAAAGATAAATATTTTATTTAAATTTATTTTATCATTCTATAATGTCATTTATGGTCATGAAAAAAGTTGTAAACAAAATAATCAACTTTCTGTATTGTTAAAAGATAATATTAATGATGTCGAACCGGTGGATTTAATGATGAACTTCTCCTTCTCCGAAGGCTAGGGTTCCCTCCTCCCCTCCATCTTTAGCCATGAATTTCTCAGATTTATTACCTGAAACTAACAATATCATAACTCCTGTCATTACTACTCATGTTGAAAAGGTGTCCTTGGCAGAAAATATGAAATCTAAAGCACCGGTGAAGTCCTTTGCACAAGCTTTGAAAGGGGTTTGTGACATCCCAAACTCGCAGCTTCCGTAACCTGTGATTAAAGGAGACAAGCCTTCCATCACAATACCAAAATATGAATACAAGGTGGGGCTTTTGGAATGCAAGAATAATTTACATTGTAGAGTTCTTTGGCCAAAAGGCTCCACGCCTCTAACGGTGATAGCTCTACGGGCTAAGCTCTCAAAGATTTGGCCGAAAGTTAAGAACTGGGGATTGTTATCTCTTGGAAAAGGCTATTAGGAATTCACCTTCTCAAGCTTGGAAGATTTGTGACGAGTTAGAGCTTCTGGTTCCATAAATCTCAATCATGGTACGATTAAGTTATTTGCTTGGACCAAGGATTTTAACCCCTCCTTGCAACATAACTCGTCTGCACAGGTTTCGGTTCTATTTTTTGGGCTTTCATAAGAGTATTGGTGTCCTTGCATTATCTTAGCTATTGCCAGTTTTGTAGGAACCCCTTTCTGTATTGATACAGCTTCTTCAAAATCGTGAGTTGACAGAACTTTTGGTCAATTTGTTCGTGTTCTTATTGAGATGTATTTAACTCTACATATCAACTACAATGTATTGGTTGAACGGGAAGGCTTCGCATTCTTTTCTGATATCGAGTACGAGAATATACTAGTGCTTTGCTCACATTGCAAGAAAACAGGTCATGAGGTACAAGATTGCAAATTTATGAGGAAAATAACAGCTAATACTAATCCCAAGGGTAAAACTACATATGTGCCTAAAAGTTTCCAAAGTTATTTCTTCTTCTCCGGTTAGCATTGAAGATGTAGAAGTCAATATTGAACAAATTGGTGGATATAGCAGCAGATACTGAACAAATTTTGGTAGATACGAGATTGGTCGAACATAACCCTCTCAACTTTGTTTTGTAGTTGTCCGAAGATTTAGACACTCAACTGTCTAATTTTGTAGAAGTTACACCAGACAGGGCGGGCATTCATATATATACTAGTCATGTTGATGCAAGTTTTTTAAAGAATTCTTGGGGAAATATTGAGGAAATTAATAAAGGAAATTCTATGGGTGAAGGGGCTTTCACTTCTGCAATCTCTAAGTTGAACAAGAAGCAAGCTACAAAACAAAAGCAACATTACACTACAAGGTCCCAAGCAAGCCTGAAGCATAGTATCCTATGAAGAGCATTTATTAGAATATTAGAGGGGTGGCCAATGCTCCATCAAGATTAGCCTAAAGAGAATAATTAAGATTCACAAGCCAAATTTCATTTTCATCACTGAGCCGAAAATGAAATTCTCAAATTTCCCAAATAATTGGTTTACTAAATTAGGTTTCAAATCTTTTGCTTTTAATGCCAATGATCAACCTACTTTATAGTGTTTTTGTTTATAGGATATGACTCCAGGTATAATCTCTAATTCTGATCAGTTTGTTGCGTTTACGTTTATGTTGGATAACTGTCTGCTAGCTGGTGCTGCCATTTACACGTCTACCAATCTTGTGAAACATCGTGAGTTGGGCAGGATCTTTCTGTTTTCAGGGTAAGTACTCTTATTCGTGATTTTTTTGGGGATTTTAATGCGATCATAGGGGTTCATGAGCATCGGGGTAGGAGCTGCCCTGCCCGTGGTCCTATGGCTGACTTCAAGAATTCGACGGATCACAATCAGCTTACTCATCTTCCCACTTCTGGAGCTTTGTTCACCTGGTCCAACAAAAGAGACACTCCATTTACCATTGAAATACGTTTGGACAAATGTATTGCAAATCAACTCTGGTTGGACTCTTGTAAACCATATTACAGTATCGACGCTTCCAAAGCAAGGTCTGATCATTTCCCTTTGCTATTAGAAATGCACATCAATGCGTTCAGATGGCCAGTCAGTTAAAATTCCTGAAGACTTGGACGATGCATCAGGATTACAGAATGTTCATTGAATTTTTCTGGAAGCATAAGGTGGTTGGGTGCAAAATGTATGTGCTTGACAAGAAATTGCAATTCCTTTAAAAAGGGTTGAGAGCTTGGAATAAGAATATTTTCGGAAACATTACGAAGAATGTCACCAATGCTGAGTTGATGCTTAGTAACATTCAGTTGCAAATCCAAAACAATGGTATTGATGATTCTCTTAAAAATCAAGAATTGGTGGCTCAAAGTAAGCTTTTGGAGGTATTAGGCATGGAAGAGTTGTAACACCCTTCTAAACCCCACGGCAAATTAAATAAGTTTATTTAGAGTACATGAAAAAGGGTGTCACAATTCAAAATAAATTAAAAACATCGTTGAGTCATGTCATGCATTCACTGAGGCAATTCTCATTAATTAAAACAATTCATGTCAACACAGCGGAATTAAATTAAACAGATTAAGTTTAACATCTTTCAAACTAATCCTTCAAACATCAAAACATAACTAGAGTTATAAAACATAAACTCTAAACATCGCGTCCCCAGTGTTACAACTATCAGAGCATGACACCTGACGCTAACTAAACAACTGACTCATGAGCTAATCCTCACCGAGTCGAACAGCCGCTATTCTCAATCTGAAAATGATCAACAGTAAGGGTGAGTCTCATTCACAATTAAACAATGTTATCAGTTCATAAACGATAGAACATCAACAATATAATATTCACCCAACATCAACATATATTCAAGCAAGTTTCATCATCATAAACAACCAACACATCATCAATATTTATAACACTGGAAAACCTCCAATCATGTTATAAAATCATGCATATGAATGCAACTGACACTATGCATGTGGGACCAACATCATCAAATGGGAGTAACCCATGATCGATCCAACATCATCAAGATACGGCCCTGCCGGCACATATTCCACACAATGGGAATCATGCCCTTCACTGATCCAACACACCCTTATGGATACAGTATCATCAATGAACATGAATGAATGCAAACATACATGAACATACTTATACCATCGTCAAGTCTAATGAGTAACATCATCTAATACTCATTTCATCATCATCATCATCAAGTATGTTTATATATATGCATCATTCAATCACAATAACATCATTAGACATCAAAACAATCACCACATGATCACATTATCAATATTATAATGATCTTATCACAACATCGCCACTTCAATCATATGAACAACATTATCATATCTCGACTCATCACACAATGCATACAACAATAATACATTCCACAATTATGTACTAAGTACATCAAATCCACACAACGACAACATGAGATTTACATCATCATTATACTACGTCTAACACATTCATCACAATTCAACATATTGAATTATCCACCATTGGTATAACATACATTCATCATGTAACAATCACAACAATACATAGAAATTATCATTCATCAATTCCATGTATCACAATTAGCACATAATACACAATCTCCATACATGTTATTCTTAAATAACATTGATCCATGGCATACACAGATACAATTACATGTCATTTTCAAAATCACATAATAATTAAATTATCTAGTGCTAATTAATTTATTTTAATCACAAAGAGCATTCCGTTAGCTTTCTAACGCTTCGAACGGCACCAAAAACGGACTCACAGATCAAAAGTTATGAGTTTTATAAAAATAAGTATTTTTCAAAAACGTACAACGGTAACCGATTACCCAAACACCAGTAATCGGTTACTGAAGTTCAAAATCCCATATTTGCTGTTTTTACTATGGGTAATCGATTACACCCCTTTCGGTAACCGATTACTTCGTACCTGCAACCCAAAAACCAGTTTTCATCACCTTGAATCCCCCCAAACATCCCCCAATCGAACCAATACGATTGTATACGAAAAACAGAGGGATTTCACATGCAATATGAGTTATATCATCAATCAAACAACACTTTTAACATCAACAATCACTACCAACAAGTAATTACACAAAGTTCACAAAATTGAACCTAAATACCAAAACCCCAACCTAGAACATATTCTCTATCGAATCAATAGTATACGATTTCAATCCTAACGCCTACGACCCGATAATAGAGGTTAACCGGAAGAGTCCCTCCTTACCTTAGAGTTTGGGATCCTTGAAGCTCTCTTCCTCTTCTTCTCCTCTGTCGCACTTTCACGTTCTCTGTGTTCTCCCAAATGCACTTGTGTTTCTCTTCTTCCAAAAATCTTGTTTTATGAAAAACACAACATAGCTTTAGTAAAGGCCTTATTTCTTGCACCCCCTTTCTCACTAACTACAACACTGACCCATTACTACATATTCCAATTTTATTATTTTAATCACCACATAATTACATAAATCCAATTAATTCCAATAAATAATTTAAATTCTAATTAAATTAATTTAAGGAAAAATACGGATGTTACAACTCTCCCCCACTAAAAGAGTTTTCGTCCTCAAAAACATACTTCAAATGAAAAGTTTCGGATATGAGTCATTCATCTGACTCTCCAGTTCCCAGGTAACATTTCCCTAGTCGATCCTCAAAATTCATCTGACATAAACAACATAAAGCATGTCACATGCCTTCAATCGCAACTCTTACGTCTCATATGACCCTCCAAAGGTGTACCACTTGTTATCCCTCCAAAAGGTTAACAACAATGGAATAATTGAGGTACAACCCACACAATACGCCCAATGACTGAATAAGACATGAATAGTCAACCGAACGCGTACTCATAGTTGTACACTATCCTTCATCTTACCATCTCAAAATCAAATTCATTTTCAAACCGAAAGAGAAACCAACGTCCACGTCCGCAAGATGTGTAGTATTTCTTTTACCTCTCCATCATAGAAATTATACATACGCACTAGGATCCCATCCTAGAAAGCGAGATCAAAACCTCATTTAGGACAAGGATCTTTCCACAATCCTATCCGCCTTTCTCAATATTCCACTACTTAATAGCACTGTCATCATGACATTAACTTATCTGCATCTGTCAATAAGGTCGTCACTCAACACTAATATAGATTTTCGCTACACACGTCTGTGTAATATCATTCCTTATCCATAGCATGATTATACCCGTTCGACACTGCAGTAATGCATTCCATCTACCGAACGTACCATCCTTAAACATACCTGAACGATAAAAATTTTCACCAACTGCTTCCTTCAAGAACTCAATAAGCATATCCCTATACCATTTAATTTCCACTATCTGACTTCTCTCGAGTCACACCAGCAATTATCTAACCCGTTATAGTCCGCTTTCGCTGCACTACTCTGGTTACTCGTTACAACTATCATTACCAATTAGATTTCTGAGTTTTACCCTATTCCGACTCTCTTTACTCATTCGTTTAAAATCTTCCTTTACCATACATGGTACTAATTTACCACTTAGCAATATTTGCACGCACTCAAAATAAATTCTTGAGTTACTACATCTATTAAAACATTTCAACCATCGGAACGAGCACACACAAGTAGTTATAATTACACTCATCTGCCTCAATATACTGTTGCTTACAAAATAGCTCAAACTGAGTCCCACTCTCTTTTAAGAATCAAATCAACTTCGTCCTTCATAGAGTATAATTCCTCATTATATCTGGAATCTACAATATCACCTCAATAACAGCACAAAATTATTATAGTACCATATGGTATCAACTCACCGTCTTAACTTCGCCGAATACATACTCGTTAACTACGTACAACCACAATAACATACTCATCATCTTGGAAATTATTCAAAAGAGTCATAATCTTCCGGCACGACATCCTTACATCCACTAGATTCTAAATCCAACATATAGATTAATTCATGTTCTCTACGTAGGCTTCAGACATATTAATTCCTCACTGTCTACTAGTAGTACCCATAACACTACTCCACATCACACTTTCATTGTGCGACTCCGATTACCTGTCTTAAGTCATCGTCCAATATGTCGCACTCTTTCACATTCATTTCTTCATAAGTTCACACAACATGGTGAGTGATTATTCTCACGGCTTAGTATTCATCACAACATATACCATTAAGGTAACAAAACAAGCTTATCTTATCGATATGATTTCTTCTACTATCAACAAGAGATTAAGGGTGATCAAGTCCTCAATTTGTCAATAGATAACCGACAACCATATGTAAGCATAAACCGTCGTCACTACATAATAGTGTCCTTTTCGAGTTTGCACTCAAACTCATTAACATCGTCATAGTTCAATAATTCACTTTGAGTCTTTACAACTCGCGCACTTCCCTCTTATTGGATCTTATCAGTGAGACACCGACGTCCAAACATTTTACACAATCCGCTTCATAGTCACTTAGCATCACACACTTGTTAAGTACTTCCAAACTTCATAATCACTAATATACTTGTACATTACTATTCATCTCGTTCCAAATCAGAATCCTCCTCTTAGCAAAAGACCGCGACAAAATTCATAACTCGTGGTTTTACTCTAAATTTCATGACATCTTTCGCGCCCAATGTCATTCCACTCGACCTCTCAACAAATTCTTCCTCACATCAATAGGTGTTAAAAGTTCTCTACAATTCTTCTTTTATACTTGTTGTTACTTTGGCCTCTCAAATACGACTCCAAGAGTTCTAAAGTTTATTTCATCTTTACTACTAAGTCTCTTCTCACTAAAATCCATCGGCATTCTTATTCAACAAGTTTTACGCTTCCTTAACCGAATTCAGAATATCTCCTCATAGGATCACCTCTACTGTATTTATAACTCTCCCATAAGGTAGAACATAATTTCACCTCTTCGTAGGTTCAAACGACACATTAATCCGACACTCGGAACTCAAGATATGAATTTTCCAATTGTTATCCAAAAATGCAACATCGACATCATGCAGCGACGCTCTATACGGTATTCCCAAAACTTTTCAAATGGCACATTCAATTCTTAAAATTAATTCTCAACAAACCTTCTAATTATTCCTTCAATTCGTTCCAAACAGCCCCTTATCATATCTCTTCACTTCCAAACATTCTTATAACATAAGCAACACATCACATCGCCGAAGTGCAATTTCTGGAACATTACGACAGCAATCCTCTTTGCAAACTTGCAGCTGAACCTCTTCCGAGTCGTACGGCTACTCAACTGACAACTTCGCAGTACACCAGCAGAGCTGATACATTGCAACTTTCTAATTTCCTCTCCTACAAATAATCATCAATTACCTCTAATCATCTTCCTTCAGGATGTTCCAACTCGATTATCAGTCAAGTCTTAATTTTAAGTCACCTTCGATTCAGGAAACAACAACTCCAACAACGCTTGCATTATTGCCCATAACAATCTACTGAACCAATCATATTACAACTGAAACGTAACCGAGAAGCGAATCTTCTCCCCCACTTGTTTCAATCCAACACTTGCAACAAACAACCAAGTACCAACAGTGATTCACTCACATGTCGCGTACCAATGGATAATATGCCGACAGTATTCAACGGTCGCGCAACTCAACTGACTCGACAATTGGCCGGACGGACCGACCTGCTCTTATACCACTATTGTAACACCCTTCTAAACCCCACGACAAATTAAATAAGTTTATTCAGAGTACATGAAAAAGGGTGTCACAATTCAAAATAAATTAAAAACATCGTTCAGTCATGTCATGCATTCACTGAGGCAATTCTCATTAATTAAAACAATTCATGTCAACACAGCGGAATTAAATCAAACAGATTAAGTTTAACATCTTTCAAACTAATCCTTCAAACATCAAAACATAACTAGAGTTATAAAACATAAACTCTAAACATCGCGTCCCCAGTGTTACAAATATCAGAGCATGACACCTGACACTAACTAAACAACTGACTCATGAGCTAATCCTCACCGAGTCGAACAACCGCTATCCTCAATCTGAAAATGATCAACAGTAAGGGTGAGTCTCATTCACAATTTAACAATGTTATCAGTTCATAAACGACAGAACATCAACAATATAATATTCACCCGACATCAACATATATTCAGGCAAGTTTCATCATCATAAACAACCAACACATCATCAATATTTATAACACTGGAAAACCTCCAATCATGTTATAAAATCATGCATATGAATGCAACTAACACTATGCATGTGGTACCAACATCATCAAATGGGAGTAACCCATGACCGATCCAACATCATCAAGATACGGCCCTGCCGGCACAGATTCCACACAATGGGAATCATGCCCTTCACTGATCCAACACACCCTTATGGATACAGTATCATCAATGAACATGAATGAATGCAAACATACATGAACATACTTATACCATCGTCAAGTCTAATGAGTAACATCATCTAATACTCATTTCATCATCATCATCATCATCATCAAGTATGTTTATATATATGCATCATTCAATCACAATAACATCATTAGACATCAAAACAATCACCACATGATCACATTATCAATATTATAATGATCTTATCACAACATCGCCACTTCAATCATATGAACAACATTATCATATCTTGACTCATCACACAATGCATTCAACAATTAATAATACATTCCACAATTATGTACTAAGTACATAAAATCCACACAACGACAACATGAGATTTACATCATCATTATACTACGTCTAACACATTCATCACAATTCAACATATTGAATTATCCACCATTGGTATAACATACATTCATCATGTAACAATCACAACAATACATAGAAATTATCATTCATCAATTCCATGTATCACAATTAGCACATAATACACAATCTCCATACATGTTATTCTTAAATAACATTAATCCATGGCATACACAGATACAATTACATGTCATTTTCAAAATCACATAATAATTAAATTATATAGTGCTAATTAATTTATTTTAATCATAAAGAGCATTCCGTTAGCTTTCTAACGCTTTGAACGGCACCCAAAACGGACTTACGGATCAAAAGTTATGAGTTTTATAAAAATAAGTATTTTTCTAAAACGTACAGCGGTAACCGATTACCCAATCACCAGTAATCGGTTACTGAAGTTCAAAATCCCATATTTGCTATTTTTACTATGGGTAATCGATTACACCCCTTTCGGTAACCGATTACTTCGTACCTGCAACCCAAAAACCAGTTTTCATCACCTTGAATCCCCCCAAACATCCCCCAATCGAACCAATACGATTGTATACGAAAAATAGAGGGATTTCACATGCAATATGAGTTATATCATCAATCAAACAACACTTTTAACATCAACAATCACTACCAACAAGTAATTACACAAAGTTCACAAAATTGAACCTAAATACCAAAACCCCAACCTGGAACATATTCTCTATCGAATCAATAGTATACGATTTCAATCCTAACGCCTACGACCCGATAATAGAGGTTAACCGGAAGAGTCCCCCCTTACCTTAGAGTTTGGGATCCTTGAAGCTCTCTTCCTCTTCTTATCCTCTGTCGCACTTTCACGTTCTCTGTGTTCTCCCAAATGCACTTGTGTTTCTCTTCTTCCAAAAATCTTGTTTTATGAAAAACACAACATAGCTTTAGTAAAGGCCTTATTTCTTGCACCCCCTTTCTCACTAACTACAACACTGGCCCATTACTACATATTCCAATTTTATTATTTTAATCACCACATAATTACATAAATCCAATTAATTCCAATAAATAATTTAAATTCTAATTAAATTAATTTAAGGAAAAATACGGATGTTACAAGAGTGTTTTTGGAAAGAAAAATTGAGGGTCAGATGGCAGTTGGAAGGGGATCGCAATACTCATATTTTCACCGTGTCGCCAAAATCAAAAACAAACTGAAGCCTATTTCTATGTTGATGTTGGAGAACCGGCTTCTCAGAGAACCGAAGGATATTGCGGATATGAAATTAGTGGATGAGACCATTCTTTCGATAGTTAATAATAGCATGAACAATATCATTACTAGGCTGTCGTTGATGGAAGAGATCAGCTGCGGTTTTTTCTCTTAACAAGGACAGTGCGTCGGGTCCAGACGGGTTCGGGGCAATGTTTTACCAAACTTATTGGGATATCGTAAAGGAGGATGTTTCAGATGCGGTGTTGGAGTTCTTTCATTCGGGTTGGATTTTCCCGAGCTTTAATTCCAATACTATAGTTCTTATTCCTAAAGTTAAGTGAGCTGACACTTTGGAGCTTTTCCGTCCCATCGCTATTTCGAACTTCAAGTTTAAGCTGATTTCGAAGATCATTGCGGATAGGCTGGCTGAATTGATGCCGTTTCTAACTTTGCAAGAACAACACGGGTTCATCCGAGGTAATAAATTCATGACTGTATTGGGCTTGCTTCCGAAGCGTTAAACTTACTGGATTCTAACACTTGGTGCGAAAATTTGGCTCTCAAAGTGGATATTAGGAAAGCCTTCGACACGTTAAACTGGAACTTCCTTTTGAAAGTATTGTAGAATTTCGGTTTTAATGCTAAATGCTGCTCCTGTATAAGCTTAATTCTTCACTCGACCTTTTTGTCCGTTAACATTAATGGTGTTTTGCAGGGATACTTTAATTTTCTAGTGGTGTTCGGCAGGGAGATCCGCTATCTCCGCTTTTGTTTTGCTTGGCAGAAAAGGACCTTAGCCGAAAGCTTCTTCAATTAGTGGCTGAGCAAAAGCTGGATTGTATACAAGGGCCCTTGAACATCACGATTCCATCTAATCTCTTATATGCAGATGATATTCTCATCTTTTGCAAAGGGAATATGTCGAACATTAATCATCTTATTTAAGCTTTCAAAGAATACGAGACTGTTTTGGGGCAAACTGTTAACTGTAAGAAGTCCTTCATTTATGGTGGTGTAATGTCATCTTCCTGGCTTAATATTCCTGCGGCTAAATCGGGGTTCATGATAGGTTAATCTCCTCTTATTTATCTTGGTGTTCCGATTTTCAAAGGCAAACCGAAAAAGATTTTCCTGCAACCTATTGCGGAAAAAATCATAAAATCATTAACAAGCTAGCTTCTTGGAAATGTTCGTTACTATCGCATGCCGGTCGGGTGGAGTTTGTTAAGTCTAAGATTCATGGTATGCTTGTTCATATCATGTATTTGTATACTTGGCCGATGTCTCTCATACGGGATCTTGAAAGGGCGATCAAAAGGTTCATTTGGAGCCGGAAAACAACTGACAATAAAGTCATCACAGTGGCTTGGAATAAGCTCTTCTTGCCTATTGAAGAAGGAGGTTTGGGTCTTAGATCTATAAGAAAAATTAATGAATCTTTTAATTTAAAGCTTTATTGGGATATTACCAATTCTTCCAACTGTTGGGTTGTTCTTCTTAGGGCCAGAGTCACTAGGAACAACAAGTTTATCAATCATCATGTTTTCTAAGTCTTCAACGGCAATTCCCCTTTCAGTGCAAGTGCATATTAATATTTGTCACATTCCCTTTGACATCCGTCTATACAAGAGATGTTGGAAGCATTCAGCCAATAGTGAGTTATCTTTAAAGTTGGCGTATGACTTTAAACGTAACAAGGGTATTTGTAAGGATTGGTGGAAGATTATTTGGAGTAGCTCGATTCCCCCGACAAAATCTTTTATGGTGTGGAGACTTCTTCACTTTAAGTTACCCACCGACGATCAATGGAAGAGAAGGAGCTTATTTTTCCCTTCTATATGTGCGCTTTGCAATTCGGAAGAGGAAACAGAGACTCACTTGTTTTTTGAGTGTCGGTATGCGATGAAGTTATGGAGATGATTAGAAAATATGTTGAACCTGCCATTTGCTATTGTGAGTTGGTTACACATTTGGAGATTAATGGATATAGATGGTGCAGTCCAGTGCAAGGTAGTTAACAAAGTGGCGGTTGTTAGTCTTATCAACTCGAATTGGAAAGCTCGGAATATGGTTATATTTCATAATACTTTTATTTCCTTTTCATCTTCAATTACTTCCATTTTGGCTACTGTTTCTTCTGCTGGGAATGCGGTGAGTATTGGCTAGCATATTGGTATGAAGGAATTTGTGATTCTTAAGAAATTTAAGATTTGTATCAGGCCTCTGAGAGCTCCAAAGATTCGAGAGGTGTTATGGCAGCCACCTCCGATGGGTTTAAGATAAATTGTGATGGTGCTGCTAGTCCTATATCGTCAGTTTGTGGGGGTATAACAAGAGATTGCGATGGTTGTTTTGTTAGCGCTTTTGTGTCTTTTTTAGGTACTTCTAATTCTCTCATTGTCGAACTCTCGGGTGCTATGGAAGCAATTGAGTTCGCTCATGAGAAGAATTGACGCAAGGTTTGGTTGGAAACAGATTCAATGGCCGTGGTTAAAGCATTTAACCATCAGTTTAGTGTTCCTTGGATCATTAGAAATATATGGATTAACAGTATTAATTTAGTTTCTCATTGGAATTTTGTAGTGTCTCATATATTTAGAGAAGAGAATAGTTGTACAGTTGCCCTTGCTAATTTTGGTTTATTAGTGACTGATTCTACTCATTTTACTTCTATTCCTTTTTTTTAAGGACATATTTTGTAAAGAATAGACTCGGTATGCCTTTTATTTCGATTTACATCGGGTTGAGAGGATTTTGGTATAGTTTCCCTCTCTTTTTGTGTACCATTTTTTTATCTATATATTTTAACCTTATTTAAAATAAAAACTATATTTAAATATTACATTTTATTTTTAAATACAATCAATTCATTTTATTGATTATGGTTTAAATGAGAATTAAATAAATTAAAATTGTTAGTTAAAAGTTTTTAAAAGTAATAGATGAATTTTAAATAAATTTAACTCATGAATTTAAATAAATTGTATATTAAAGAAATTAATATTAAAAAATAATTAGTTTATTTAAAAAACCATATATTTTGATTAATAGTTTTAAAAAAATTGTTGATTTTTTAATAATGAACTATGATGATATTTAGTTCAAAGGTAAGAACTTAGAGTAAAAAGTATAACTCCTTAAGTATTTTAATAGTATTTGAAATTACAATTTTTTAAATTTTATTCTTAATACTAGCATTGAAGAGTTAAAACATTCTATACACAAATTAAATTATAGAATGACATGTTTGCAAAGAAAAATAGAATTTTAGATACACTGAAATATTGAGATCAACTGCTTCAATTTTTTTTTATTATTATTTAAATTTAAAATGAAATATTTTACTTACAACCTTGATTTAAGAGGAAAAATATCGAAATTGCGTATTATTTATAAAAATTAGTTTATAATGATGTAAGTAATTGGGAAAAGAATTAAATTTTATTATTCTGCTTTGTTAGTATAAACAATAGGAATATTGATTAGTATTCACATTTTAGATATAAAATTTTAATAAATGAAATTGTTTTTTAATTTTTATATTTGAATGTGTGCAAATCAAACAATGTTTTAACTTTTAAGATAAATTATATTTTGTAAGATAGAAAAAATAAGATACACCTTAATAAAAAAATTATACCTTATTTTGAAATTTCAAAACAAAATTGGAAAAAATATTTATTTGACAAAACACAAAACATAGTCAGATCTATTTATTAGTAGTAATATCATATAATATATTTATTTCACTTGTAAGAGTCAACGTTTTATGTATACCGTCGATGAATATAAATTAAATCTTTTTAATATACAAGTAATAGCTAAAAGTTCTAGATAGTAAAAATTTCTGGAAGAAAAATAAGGTGTACTAGGGTCTAGGATGCGTTGTTGGGCCCATGAAATATAACCCGATCCAATTGGCATTGCATTGTTTATACGCGACCCAAATTTATTAAACCCTAATTAGTAGCTATAATTGTCTATTGTTTCGTTCTTTTATATTCGCTTTGTGTCTGCGTTCAGTTTCGGGATAAGAATTCAGCAAGTTGTTCAGACAATTTCTTTTTCAACACAGTAAAATCTATTTTGCTATCTGAATTTCAATTTATGAAAACCATTTACATGCATACGTGATCTTGGTTTGTTTCGGTTTCTTGGATTATAGTATAGAGGGAAAAGAAAAGCGAAGTGATGATAGAAACTCATTCGTCTGTCAATCCGCTGATCTTCTATGGTGTAATTCATGAATCCCGACAGGTTCTGATCGCTTTCATGTTTCTCTCTCTTGTTTGATTTCTTGATTTCTTAAGTTTCTCGATTTGTTGAATCAATTATTTAGGGTTTTTGAATTGTTATCAGAATTGGGCAAATGATGAATCTGAAATTGTGTAAATGGGTAATTTACATCTGAATATGGTTGATGTAAATATCACCTTGGATAACTTATGCCCTAAATTCTATGGATTTTTATGTTTCTTAGTTTGTTTCTGTGTTTAGCATTAAAATTATCATCGTACTAGAATGAATTGTTCATTGCTACATGGATGGATCACTTGATTTATGATTGAATTATATTATTATTGTCCCTTCATTGGCACTAATGCCTTTGTCATAGTTGAATTTAGAAAGGAGGTAATAGAAATGTTGGTTGTGATTGCAAGAGATCTAAGAATCCTATAGTTGAATAACATAAATTTCGAGTTTATTAAGTAGTTTTGGGAAAGCGTAATTTCACATATTCATTGCTGAATTTCATTTTAATGGCAAAATAGTGTGTTGAGTTAATAATGCTTTTTTAGCATTCATTCCTTAGATTGAGAATTCTGTGGCGTTAAAACATTCCAATGTCAAAATAGTGTGTTGAGCTAATAATGTGTTATTAGCATTGATTTCAAAGATTGAGAATTCAGTGACGCTAAACTAATCTAATGGCAAAATAGTGTGTTGAGCTAATAATGTGTTTTTAGCATTGATTTCAAAGATTGAGAATTCAGTGACGCTAAACTATTCTAATGGCAAAATAGTGTGTAGAGCTAATAATGCTTTTTTCGCATTGATTCAAAACATTGAGAATTTGGTGACGCTAAACTATTCTAATGGCAAAATAATGTGTAGAGCTAATAATGCTTTTTTAGCATTGATTCCAAAGATTCAGAATTTTGTGGCGCTAAACTATTCTATTGGGAAAATAGTGTGTAGAGCTTATAATGCGTTTTTATCATTTGATTCCAAAGATTGAGAATTCGGTGACGCTAAACTATTCTAGTGGCAAGATTGAGAATTCGGTGACGCTAAACTATTCTAGTGGCAAGATTGAGAATTCGGTGACGCTAAACTATTCTAATGGAAAAACAGTGTGGAGCTAATAATGCTTTTTTTAGCATTGATTCCAAAGATTGAGAATTCGGTGACCCTAGACTATTCTAATGGCAAAATAGTGTGTAGAGCTGATAATGTTTTTTTTAGCATTGATTCAATAGATTGAGAATTCGGCGACGCTAAACAATTCTAATGGCAAAATAGTGTGTAGAGCTAATAATGCGTTTTTAGCATTGATTCCAAAGATTGAGAATTTGTTGAAGCTAAACTAATTTACGTCGATATCTTTAATTGGCAGCATGTGGCTAAAAAGTTATCTTTGCTTAGAATTTGAGGTCTTAAAGGGCGACATATGGTAGATTGGATACTCATAGCAAATGTGTTAGTAAATGATGTTCATAGTGGATTTAAAAAAATTAAATGATTTTGTGGACTGAAAATATTTGGACTTTGACAGGATTTAACGTTAAATGGAGATGCTGGATTTAACATAAAAGTCTTTTAGTTTGAGTCAGATGAATCAGCAAATCAAATTTTAAGGTTGGAAATACTTGGATGTTTCTGATGTTGTAATCATAGAAGAAAGAAGTTATTGAAATTGGTGATTAATATAGTGTCAGGAAGATTGTCCAAGTGGAATAATTAGTGCTTATCTACATGTGGCCGAATCTTCCTTCTAAACTTTTTTATACGCATTACCGGTCTATTTCATTTCTTTCTTTAAAGCTCTGTTAGATATTATTTATAATTTGATTTTCTCTTTAAGAATTTCTTGTGGGTTGGAAGATTGGAAAGCATAAAAATAAGTTGGTTCATTGGAAAAAGGTATGCTAGGAAAGAGAGGAAGGGGGATCTAGGTATACAAAATTCAACGGTGTTCAACCTAACTCTATTAGGAAACTGTGTGGGTTAAGGTTTTAAAAAGTAAACATGGTGAAATCTTTGGTAAAGTGAGTAAAATTGAGAGAATGGGGTCAGCTTGGTGGCAGGACATAAAAATGGTAGAAAGTGGGTCGTGGGACTTTAAATTACATTGGTTCTTTGAAAGGTTGTGCAGGAAGTGGAGTTGAATCACATTTTTGGACTCCTTGGATAAAAGGAATAATCTTGAAAAATAGGGGTTAGTGGTACTGTTTGATTTATGATCGAGAACAAAAAGGCTTCATTTAAGGCATTGGTGATTCATTTGACCGAGAATGTAGAATTATTCATTTCATTTGACTTGTTTTCTTGTAAAATCATGTGGTAATTGTATTTTAAGGTTACACGCGATTATAGTTGCCTGATGTTGCAGAGTTGACAAGTGATAATACATAGAGGGAAAAGAAAAGCGATATGATGATAGAAATTCATTTGTCTGTCAATCCACTGATATTCTTTGATGTAATTCATGAATCCCGACAGGTTCTGATCGCTTTCATATTTCCCTCTTGTGCTTGATTTGTTTATTTCTTGAGTTTCTCAATTTTACGATGTAACTTTATCAATTATTTTTGGTTTTTGAATTGTTATCACAATTCTGCATAACTGATAGATTTCATGTTAATTTGCAAAAGATTCACACGGTCTAAATTAGATGTGGCTGGACAATGAGTTGTATTGACAGATTCATATTTTCAAAGGGATGGTTAGTCAAATGCCCAGAATGTTTTCAATGGTGTTTGGATAAAACTAGTCACTGTCCAATTCTAGTTCTCGAGAAAAGGAGGAATTGTGCATCAAAACGTTTTTGTGTACTCAAATGTTTGAGTGAGTTGAAGTTCAGGGATGGCGGCTTTCATATTGAAAGAAAGCGACTTGGAAAAAAACTTAGAAAAGTGGATGCAAATTCAAAGTTGTTTCTCGGGTGCCTGGTAAATAGAAGAAACGTTAATAAGATTAATTTTATTAAATAGATTGGGGTTCAAGAGATAAAGGGTGAAGTTTTCAATTATTTTCCAAGTTTATTTAGAAAGCAAAAGAGAGAAAGACTGGTTTTGCAAAATTTTGAATTTAAACACATTAGAGATGATAAGTTTAGAGAGGAGGAAATAAGAAATGTTGTTTGAAATTGCGAGAGTTCGAAGAGCCCTGACTCAAATAGCATAAATTTTGGGTTTATTAAGGAGTTTTAACATGTAATTAAAGCGGACTTTTATAGTCTCATTGTTGAATCTCATTCGATTGGTAAAATAGTGCATGGAGCTAAATAATGGTTTTTAGCATTAATTACCAAGATTAAGTATTCGGTTAAGCTAGGCGGTTTTACGTCGATATCTTTAATTGGCAGAATGTAGAAAGTCTTAGCAAAGCTATAGGCAAATAAATTGAAGGTGGCGGCTAAATTTGTTTATCTCTAATTTGCAATTCGTGTTCTTAGAATCCTGGCAAATCATAGATGGAATATTCATAGCAAATCAGTTAGTAGATGATGCAAATAGGAGGAAGAAGCGTTGATGTTTAAAGTTGATTTGGACTGAAAATAATTGGACCATGTGATGGAAAAAATGGGATTCAACGTTAAATGGAGAGGTTCGATTTCAGAGTATCTTAGTGTTGGTAGGAGAACATAATGCTGATGTGAATGTATTTCTGGGAAGCGACGTGAGCTCGTGCCTAAACATGAGACTGATGACTCTGGAATGGATGAGGATAGTGACAGCGAGGAGGATAGTGATGATGAAGAAGATGGTGGTGCCACGGGTCCGGCTTTGCAGGCAAAGTCCTCTTCGTCTGTATTCGTATTATTTCATTTCTTGAATGTCGTGAAGTTGATCTTACTGACACTTTTTGTTCTGTACAAACTTCAGTTGCGGAAGGTAGCTCACGAAGGCTGTATCAACCGGATACGCTCCATGGCACAAAATCCCCATATATGTGCATCTTGGGCAGAATCTGGTCATGTACTGATCTGGGACATGAGCTCCCATCTCTATGCTCTAGCAGAAACAGAAACGGAAGATGTCCAAGGAGTTGATGTAGTTTAGTCTCCACTACAAAAATTTAAGCACGGCGATGAAGGTTATGCTATAGACTGGAATCCTCTTGTTCCAGGAAGGCTTATATCTGGTAACCGTCAGGTTTATATTTTTCTCTAGCATACATTCATATTTAGTTATCAAATAGAGATTTGAGGCTTTATGTTGGTTGATCTTCATGCTTGAAGGGGGTTGCAATAATAGTATTTATCTTTGGGAGCCTACATCTGCTGCGACATGGAATATTGACCAAACTCCTTTTACTGGACATACTGGTAGTGTTGAAGATCTGCAAGTATGTATTCATGTGCAAAGCATTACCAGTACCTTATGTCCTTCTGGTTCTGATTAAATATTTAGACATTCCAATCTCTGAAACAAGTTTTATTTATTTATTTATTAAGAATAATCAGAGCTTTATCGTTCGATGAATCCTTGCAGTGGAGCCCTGTAGAACCTGATGTTTTTGCTTCTTGCTCTGTGGATAAAAGCATTGCATTATGGGATGCTCGTAGCGGGAGATCACAAGTTGCGTTTTTTAACGCACATAATGCTGATGTGAATGTATTGTCATGGAACAGGTATTATAACATTGATTTTTGGTGTTCCATCATCTCCATTTCCATTCCATACTTGATTTCAGAGTATCACAAATTGCGTTTTTTAACGCACATAATGCTGATGTGAATGTATTGTCATGGAAGCCTCATAAATGGCAAGGCAATCAGATGAATCTCTTGGAGGGTTATCAGTTCAGTAGAAGAGATGTTCACGTCTCGCATATGCAGTACGCAAATAATACTTTGATTTTGTGGGGAAAAGTTGGCAAAAATATGAGGGTCAAGGAAAATCTACAATTATTTAAGTTGATATCTGATCTGAAAACAAACTTTCATAGGATGTTTCTATCCAAATATTAACATTGGCGAATAGGATTTCAAGTCTAGTTCGTAGACTAGTCTATGCAGGCATATGCAGGTATAATATATTGATGTCGATTAATAGTGTTTGTCTGTCACAACAGCCTGGATTTTATTGAATGGTAGAGGGAAATTAATAAGGGATTAAGGATGGTGTTTGTGAGTTTTACATTATGAGTGGATGGTTTTGTGTGTTGTAAGCCTCACTTTGATTCAGGTGCAAACGGTTATATATTGTTGAGCATTTTATCACAGTTATTTTGAAATCTTTTGTGCAGTAATATGCCAAAAGGGTTTGAATTGGGTATCCAAATTTGCATTTGATAGAACAATGAGATATATACATATTTATTATTAAATATTAATAGAGATTGTAGGTGATAAATATTCTTATCTTACAAATTTAGCATAGTATATGATTCTTTAAGCCACTGATAGTAAGTAACCTTGCTTCCATCAGAAAAAAGTATGATTTCTTATCTATAGTCTTGTAATGGGGATATTGAACTTATATATAGCAGCCTTTTCCACATATTTTTTAATGTTTGCATTTTTCTCAAAGGGGGAAGGAGAATGACGGTGCATAAGTGCAAGGTGGACAGCTAGCTATGAAAGAAGCGTGTAGATGTCCTTTGGTTACAAGTCTATTAAAGTCTATTAATTAGTAGTAATATCATATAATATATTTATATTCACTTGTAAGAGTGAACGTTTTATGTATACCGTTGATGAATATAAATTAAATCTTTTTAATATACAAGTAATAGGTAAAAGTTCTAGATAGTAGAAATTTTTGGAAGAAAAATAAGGTGTACTAAGATGCGTTGCTGGGCCCATGAAATATAACCCGATCCAATTGGCATTGCATTATTTATACCCGACCCAAATTTATTAAACCCAAATTAGTAGCTATAAGTGTCTATTGTTTCGTTCTTTTATATTCGCTATGTGTCTGCGTTCAGTTTTGGGATGAATAATTCAGCAAGTTGTTCAGGCAATTTCTTTTTCAACACAGTAAAATCTATTTTGCTATCTGAATTTCAATTTATGAAAACCAATTACATGCATACCTGATCTTGGTTTGTTTCGGTTTATAAATTGTTGAAATTGATTTTATAGAGGTTTCTTGGATTATAGTATAGAGGGAAAAGAAAAGCGAAGTGATGATAGAAATTCATTTGTCTGTCAATCCGCTGATATTCTTTGGTGTAATTCATGAATCCCGACAGGTTCTGATCGCTTTCATATTTCCCTTACTTGCTGGATTTCTTGATTTCTTAAGTTTCTCGATTTGTTGAATCAATTATTTAGGGTTTTTGAATTGTTATCTGAATTGGGCAAATGATGAATCTGAAATTGTGTAAATGGGTAATTTGCATCTGAATATGGTTGATGTTAATATAACCTTGGAGAACTGATGCCCTAAATTCTATGGATTTTTATGTTTCTTAGTTTGTTTCTATCTTTTGATCCCTATAATGAATCGGTCATTGCTACATGAATGGATCACTAGATTTGCGATTGAATTATATTATTATTGTCCCTTAATTGGCACTAATAACACTGTCATAGTTGAGTTTTGAGGGGAGGTAATAGAAATGTTGGTTGTGATTGCGAGAGATCGAAGAATCCTGACCCGAATAACATAAATTTCAAGTTTATTAAGTAGTTTTGGGAAAGTGTATTTTCACATATTTATTGCTGAATTTCATTTTAATGGCAAAATAATGTGTTTAGTTAATAATTCTTTTTTAGCATTGATTCCAAAGAGTGAGAATTCGGTGACGCTAAACTATTATATTGGCAAAATAGTGTGTAAAGCTAATAATGCATTTTTAGCATTAATTCCAAAGATTGAGAATTCGGTGACGCTAAACTATTCTAATGGCAAAATAGTGTGTAGAGCTAATAATGCATTTTTAGCATTGATTCCAAAGATTGAGAATTCTGTGGCCCTAAACTATTCTAATGGCAAAATAATGTGTAGAGGTAATAATGCTTTTGTAGCATTGATTCTAAAGATTGAGATTTCGGTGACGCTAAGGTATTCTAATGGCAAAATAGTGTGTAGAGCTAATAATGCTTTTTTTACCATTAATTCCAAAGATTGAGAATTCGGTGACGCTAAACTATTCTAATGGCAAAATAGTGTGTAGAGCTAATAATGCTTTTTTAGCATTGATTCCAAAGATTGAGAATTCTGTGGCTGTAAACTATTCTAATGGGAAGATAGTGTGTAGAGCTAATAATGCGTTTTTAGCATTGATTCCAAAGATTGAGAATTCGGTGAAGCTAAACTATTTTAGGTCGATATCTTTAATTGGCAGCATGTGGCTAAAAAAGTTATCTTTGATTTACAATTTGCAGTCTTAAAGGGCCGACATATGGTAGTTGGAATACTCATAGAAAATGAGTTAGTAAATGATGTTCAAAGTGGATTTAAAAAAAGTATATGATTTTGTGAACTGGAAATATTTGGACTTTGACAGGATTTAACGTCAAATGAAGATGCTAGATTTCAGAGTGTCCTTGATCATCAACTATTTTAGCGTTGGTCAGTGGAAGTCTCACAAAAAAATCCGAAGATGGTAAAGTTCTATCGCCTTTTTATGTTTTTGAGTGTTTAGTTCCCAAGAGGTGATGTTTCACTTCTCGCATATGCAGTATGCAAATGATACTTTAATTGTGGGAAAAAGTTGGCAACACATGAGGGCCATGATGGCAAATTTACAGTTATTTGAGTTAATATCCGGTCTTTAAATAAACTTTCATAAAAGTCTTTTGGTTTGAGTCAGATGAATCAGCAAATCAAATTTTAAGGTTGGAAATAATTGGATGTTTCGGATGGTTGTAATCATATAAGAAAGAAGTTATTGAAATTGGTGATTAATATAGTGTCAGGAAGATTGTTCAATAATTAGTGCTTATCTACATGTGGCCGAATCATCCTTCTAAACATTGTTATACGCATTAATTGTAAATTTATTTCTTTCTTTAAAGGTCTGTTAGATATTATTTCTAATTTGATTCTCTCTTTAAAAATTTCTTGTGGGTTTAGCATAAAAATAATTCAAGGGTGTTCGAAATTCAAGGGTGTTCAGCCTAACTTTATTAGGAAAGTGCGTGGGTTAAGGTTTTAAAAAGTAAATATTGTGAAATATTTGGTAAAGTGAGTAAAATTGAGAGAATGAGGTCAGCTTGGTGGCAGGACATAAAAATGGTGGAAAGTGGGTCGTGGGACTTTAAATTAAATTGGTTCTTGGAAAGGTTGTGCATGAAATTAGGAGGTGGAGTTGAATCACATTTTTGGACTCCTTGGATAAAAGGAATACTCTTGAAAAATAGGTTAGTGGTACTGTTTGATTTATAATCGAGAACAAAAAGGCTTCATTTAAGGCATTGGTGTTTCATTTGACTGAGAATGTTGAATTATTCATTTCATTTGACTGGTTTTCTTGTAAAATCATGTGGCAAATTGTATTTTTAGGGGACATGTGATTATAGTTGTCTAATGTTACAGAGTTGGCAAGTGATAATACATAGAGGGAAAAGAAAAGCGATATGATGATAGAAATTCACTGTCTGTCAATTCACTGATATTCTTTGATGTAATTCATGAATCCCGACAGGTTCTGATCGCATTCATATTTCCCTCTTGTGCTTGATTTGTTTATTTCTTGAAGAAAAGCAGGGGCTATATTGAATATATTGTCATTGTATTTCGTTAGTCCTCTTCCAAATCCAGATAGAGATTCGAGAACATTGTGACTAGTCTGATGAAACTCGCAAGTGCAGTATAGCTCGAGAAATGAGATACATGTCGGGATTGGTTCAAACAAGATGATGAAACTCAGAAGCTCGACACAGGATGTGACTATAAATCAGAAGGACTTACTATCTCCAATACCCGGTAACATTGACCGATCCCATAAATAAGCTTTTTTACATATACTATATAGCGATGCAGTAATGTTTTTGCTGGTTAAACATTTGCGAGCTAATAATTACAGAACATATAATAAATATTCATGTGCTGTCTGACCTGAGTTATTGGTAGGATGAATGCTAAATGGGATTATTTTGTTGTTTGTAATGGATTTTGATTTTGCCATGGTTACCTGCACATGTGAGTAATGGTAGAGAAGATGGATATTAAATGAATTTGATTCACTTATTGAGTATGTTGAAACAGCTTTTGGGAGAAATCTCCGTCAAAGTTTCACTTATCTGGTGTAGAATTTACGTCGTATAATTTAGTCGGTTTGCAAATTCTTATCGAGTAGTATTCTTGAGCAGAGGGGATCTGATTGTTATAGGTGAATTGGATGGACAATGTTCTGTGTTTGTAGAATGTGCAGTTGCATAGAGCTGCTGTGAATGTCTTGCGTCACTCAAAGCTCCCATATCGGGATGAAATCGACTCACAATGAAAACCATAGTGGCAATGTGATGCCGGTGTCGACGATAAAGTTTGTTAGGGCAGATCTGTGAGTGGAGGTGAGACATGAATCCCCGTGTTAATACTGCTGATACCGCCATTTGGAAGATAAGTATTTCTCACACATTCTATTCACATAGTATGATTAACTATTATTTGTTTACAATGCTTTGTTTGATGATCCAATGTCATATAACTCAACTTATAATGTCTATGTGTTATCTATATGTTGTGGTGTCGATTTCTGTATGTCTTGCAATGCATTTTGATTTTAGAGTTACATTTGGAAGATTGTGAAAATTGTTGGGACTAACAGGATGGCTGGGAAATCAAATCAAATATCTCCTGTCTCTATTCATCTCAGCATCTACCTGCCAAGTGTTGTCAATTTGATGCCGGTAGATCTGCCTATTTTAGAAAAGGTCGCAATAGAGGGACAACCAGAAGGTAGTGACATCTAATGCTATCAAAATTCCTAATTAAGTTAATCCTGCTGGTGAACAGTTGGTGTAACATGAATACGCTATTATATGTTGCAGGTTGTTTATACTAGGATAGTGGGTGAACTTATACACTTTTTGTATGACGTGGTTATAAGTTTGATTACTACTTTTAAATGTTTGCAGTAAGCATCCGTGATGACAACGACTACATATCGAGTCTCATAGGAGGATAAATAAAGATTGCAATGATCGGAGATGACAAGTCACGCTCTAATGTCATCGTAAAAGAGTCGGATTGATAATAACAATGACAGGTCAGCGTTTTTTTGCTTCTGCTTCTCGAATATGATTAGAAGTGTGTCATCCTATGTTCCAATTACAATAGCTTCGGATGATGGAATATCGAGGTGTCTTGGAATTGGCTAAAGTATAAAGCTCTTAGATTTAATTACCCTATTGTTAATTAGATATTAAATCCATTTGGTTGCTTACAAACTTACAATGTTGATGGAGTATTGAGATCAATTCTAAAAAATTACCGATCGTCAATACGTCTGTTTGGTCGTAGTTAGTGTTTGAATTATTAAGTAATTCTCCTATTTATTCGTATGGTTTGTTAGAATGCTACTTGGTGTTGGTTTTTCCATCAACCTTGGTTGGTGGAGCTTATTCGGGACATGACCTGCTAACTATATTTTTGGATAATCTTTGGAAGGAGCATTTTTATCTTTGCTGTAGTGCACAATAGCCTTTTTTTTTTCTTTGGCTCATGTTCTGTTTTTCTGTTTGGGGAATAGGAGGCGTGTAGGGGTGGATAAGTTGTAACTCATATTTTGTTTTTCTTTTGGGAGCAGTATCTCATGCATGAGATTTGTATTCTGGCATATCTTATGCCTTACACCTTTTCTTTAATTTAATGTTACTGCCTTTTCAAAAAAAATATTGATATCCAATCAATATCCACCCAAAATATTGGTGTGAAACGCATTATGCATTATGAAGTTTTCAATTATTTCTTAAGTCTATCTAGAGACAAAAAGAGGGAAAGACCAGAATTTTGAATTTAAAGACATTAGAGATGAAGAAAATGATGTTCTCATAGCTGAACTTAGAGACGAGGAAATAAGAAATGTTTGGGATTCCGAGAGTTTGAAGTTCCTTGATTCATAGCATAGATTTCAGTTTTATTAATGAGCTTTAGGATGTAATTAAAATAGACTTTCATATTCATTGTTGAATTTAATTCAAATGGCGTAACAGTGCGTGGAGGTATTAATGCTTTTTAGTATTGAATCCAAAGATAAAGAATCTAGTGAAGCTAAGCCAATATCTTTAATTGACAGTATCTAGAAAGTGAAGCTAGGCCAATATCTTTAATTGGCAGCATCTAGAAAATCTTAGTAATGTTATATGCAAATAGATTGAAGGTGGAGGATATAAAAGCTATCTCTGATTCGTAAATCGCCAAATGCCAAATAGGAGGAAAAAAGAACTGTGATACCTGATTCGCAATTCGCCGTAGGCCAAATAGGAGGAAAAAAAGATGTTAAAAGTAGAATTTGAAAAAGCTTATGAATTTGTCGACTAAAAATAGTCCCAAAAGTCTATGATATTTATTTGTGTTTTGTTTTCTGTTTTTTATCCATCTAATCTATAATCTAAATTGGCCGTATCATTAAATTTATCATTGTACCAGAATGAATTTGTCATAGCTGGATCACTTGATTTGCGATAGAATTATATTATATTAATATTATTGTTCCTTCATTGGGATTAAATAAGTTGGTTGTGCAAGATATTTTATTCTAGTTTTAATCATTTGCTTATTACTTGAAGTCACAGACAACGTTGGATCTAGTTCTAGGATTGGTTTTTTAAAATCTTTTTGGTTATTTTAAGGGGCTATGTTAATTTGTTAAAATATTAAGTGGCTGGCCAAAGTAAAACGAGACTTATAGGACTAATCAAGGCGATCATGGTTTTGATTAATTGGTTTGGATTAATCATTGTTGGAAAAATGTTGCTATGGAGTAAATTGATGGGGTTGATCAAATAAAAAACAGGCCAGGTGCTAGGAAAATGTTGCTATGGAGTAAATTGATGGAGTTGATCAAATAAAAAACAGGCCAGGTACTAGATGTTGCGTGATAGGAGATTTTAACAGTTCTTTCACACGTGCCTCTTAAATATAAGAAAATAGATGAGATTAATTTTATAGAAGAAAATTGATGAGATTAATTGTATAGAAGTAGATGGAACAAAATAGACAGGTGTTCATGAGATAAAGGATGAAGTTTTTTATTATTTCTCAGGTCTATTTAGATTGCAAAAGAGGAAAAGATTGGTTATGCAGAATTTTGAATTTAAACACATTTGAGATAAAGATAATCATTTTCTCATAGATGAATTTCGTGGAGGAATTAGAGTAGACTTTCATTTGAATGGCAAAATAGTGCATGAAGCTAATCATTTTTTTTAGCATTGATTCCAAAGATAAAAAATCTAGTGAAGCTGGACCATTTTAGGCCGACATCTTTAATTGGTAGCATGTAGAAAGTTTTAATAAAGCTATTGGCAAATAGATTGGAGGTGGTGGGTAAAGTTTTCTTTGATTTGCAAAGTTATCTTTGATTTGCAATTCTAATAGATGGTAGGTGGAATACTCGTAGCAAATGAGTTAGTAGATGATGCAAATAGGAGGAAAAAAGAAGTGTTGATGTGTAAAGTGGATTTAAAAAAAGTGTATGATTTTGTGGATTGGAAATATTTGAGAACTTAATAATGGAAAAGAAAAAGGGATTTAATCATGCCTTACAACTTTTTCTTGAATTTAATGTTATGGCCTTTTACAAAAATAATTGATATTCAATCAATATATCACCTTGGAAAACTGATGCCCTGAGTTCTATGGATTTTTTTTGTTTGCTAGTTTGTTTCCGTGTTTTGTTATCCATCTAATCTAAAATGACCTTAGCATTAAAATTTTCATAGTACTAGAATGAATTGGTTATTGCTACATGGATAGATCACTTGATTTGTGATTGAATTATATTATATTGTCCCATCATTGGCACTAATGACACTGTCATAGCTGAATTTAGAAAGGAGGTAATAGAAATGTTGGTTGTGATTGCGAGATATTGGAGAATCCTGACCCGAATAATAGAAATTTCCAGTTTATTAAGTAGTTTTGGGAAAACGTACTTTCCATTATTCATTGCTGAATTTCATTTTAATGGCAAAATAATGTGTTGAGCTAATAATGCTTTTTTAGCATTGATTCCAAAGATTGAGAATTCGGTGACGCTAAACTATTCTATTGGCAAAATAATGTGTAGAGCTAATATTGCTTTTTTTTTACCATTAATTCCAAAGATTGAGAATTCGGTGACGCTAAACTATTCTAATGGCAAAATAGTGTGTAGAGCTAATAATGCTTTTTTAGCATTGATTTCAAAGATTGAGAATTCTGTGGCCCTAAACTATTCTAATGGGAAAATAGTATGTAGAGCTAATAATGCGTTTTTAGCATTGATTCCAAAGATTGAGAATTCGGTGAAGCTAAACTATTTTAGGTCGATATCTTTAATTGGCAGCATGTGGCTAAAAAAGTTATCTTTGATTTTTTGCAATCTTAAAGGGCCGACATATGGTAGATGGAATACTCATAGAAAATGAGTTAGTAAATGATGTTCAAAGTGGATTTAAAAAAAGTATATGATTTTGTGAACTGGAAATTTTTGGACTTTGACAGGATTTAACGTCAAATGGAGATGCTAGATTTCAGAGTGTCCTTGATCATCAACTATTTTAGCGTTGGTCAGTGGAAGTCTCACAAAAAAATCCGAAGATGGTAAAGTTCTATCACCTTTTTATATTTTTGAGTGTTTAGTTCCCTAGAGGTGATGTTTCACTTCGTGAGGTTGTTCTCACATCAGTAGCATTGTTTTTGGTTACATTTCCTCCAAGGAGAATTACCTCCACCCATTGATCTGTTCCTCTTTCAATATACTGTTATGGTTAATTAGCACAACAGAATTCAATACAATCGCCCCTTTTCTAGCAAGAGCAGTCACATGTGAACAAAACCTCTCCTTTTGTTACAAGTCTGCTACTGGCCTTAACTGATTGAAGACCTTAAACTTCAGGAATGCAATCAATGAGATGGACTAGTTCCTCCAAATTCCTGATGTAGATGTCCAAATACTTGTGGACGCTGCGAGTATATTTTCATTTTCTGGGATTGCAATGCCGAGAAGGTTGTCCAAGTGGAATAACCGATGCTTATTTATTGATGGTCGAATCATTCTTCTGAAATCTGTCTTGTACGCATTAGTTGTTTATTCCTCTTTCTTTCTTTGAAGCCCTGAGAGGTATTATTTCTAATCTTGAGTTTCTCTTTAAAATTTTCTTATGAGGTGAAGGATTGGAAGGCAAAAAAATAAGTTAGTTCATTGGGAAAAGGTGTGCTAGGAAAGAGAGGATGGCGGTCCAGGTCTAATTTAGTCGGTTTGCAAATTGGATCGAGTAATGTGCAGTTGCATAGAGTTGCTGTGAACGTCTTGCGTCACTTGAAGCTCCCAGATCGGGATGAAATCGTCTCACAATGAAAATCATAGTGCCAATGTGATGCCGATGTCGACAATAGAGTTTGTTAGGGCAGATCTGCGAGTGGAGGTGAGACATGAATCACCATGTTAATACTGCTGATACCACCATTTGGAAGATAAGTATTTCTCACACATTCTATTCACCTAGTATGATTAACTATTGTTTGTTTACAATGTTTTGTTTGGTGATCTAATGTCATATAACTCAACTTACAATGTGTATGTGTTATCTATATGTTGTGGTGTCTATTTCTTTATGTCTTACAATGCATTTTGATTTTAGAGTTACATTTGGAAGATTGTGAAAATTGTTGGGACAAATTACCACTGCTATGATTCGAAAGGAAATTGAAGATGACACTATCAGGATGGCTGGGAAATCAAATCAAATATCTCGTACCGCCATTTGGAAGATAAGTATTTCTCACACATTCTATTCACCTAGTATGATTAACTATTGTTTGTTTACAACACTTTGTTTAGCGATCTAATGTCATATAACTCAACTTACAATGTGTATGTGTTATCTATATGTTGTGGTGTCTATTTCTGTATGTCTTGCAATGCATTTTGATTTTAGAGTTACATTTGGAAGATTGTGAAAATTGTTGCGACAAATTACCACTGCTATGATTCGAAAAGAAATTGAAGATGACACTAACAGGATGGCTAGGAAATCAAATCAAATATCTCCTGTCTCTATTCAACTCAGCATCTACCTGTCAAGTGTTGTCAATTTGATGCCGGTAGATCTGCCTGTTTTAGCAAAGGTCGCAGTAGAGGGACAACCAGAAGGTAGTGATATCTGATGCTATCAAAATTCCTAAACAAATTGATCCTGCTGGTGAAAGAACAGTTGGTGTAACATGAATACTCTATTATATGTTGCAGGTTGTTTCTACCAGGATAGTGGGTGAACCGATACGCTATTTGTATGGCGTGGCTATGATGTTTTATTAATACTTTTAAATGTTTGCAGTAAGCATCCCTAATGACAACGGCTACGTATCAAGTCTCATGGGAGGAGAAATCAAGATTGCAATGATCGGAGATGACAAGACAAGCTCTAATGTCATTGTAAAAGAGTCGGATTGAAAATGACAACAACAGGTTAGCGTTTCTTTTGCTCCTGCTTCTCGAATATGAATGGAAATGTGTCATCCTATGTTCCAAACCGAAATTATTTCCCTCCTCTTTCTAAAATCTAAATTTGGTTCTATTTTTGGTAAAGCTTATGTTAGAATGATTTCAAGTTATCCTTACCCGGATTTTTCCAAAGAATTGACTGAGAATGTAGTTGTCTAATGTTGCAGAGTTGACAAGTGATAGGCACATAGAGGGAAAAGAAAAGTGATATGATGATAGAAATTCATTTGTATCCACCGGTATTCTTTGATGTAATTCATGAATCCCGACAGGTTCTGATAAATTTCATATTTCCCTTTCTTGCTTGATTTCTTTTCTTAATTTCTTGTGTTTCTTAATTTGGTGATGTAACCTTATTAATTATTTATGGTTTTTGAATTGTTTGCTTGATTTGTTTTTTTAATTTCTTGTGTTTCTTAATTTGGTGATGTAAATTTATTAATTATTTATGGTTTTTGAATTGTTTTCAGAATTCTGCAGATGATGATGAAATTGTGTAAATGGATAATTTGCATCTGAATTTCATTAATGTTAATATCACCTTAGAGAACTAATGCCCCTAAGTCTATGGGTATATATTTTTGTTAGTTTGTTTATTGTTTTGTTTTCTCTTTTTTTGGATCCATCTAATCTAATTATGCTTTATGAAGTCTTCAATTATTTCTTAGGTCGATCTAGGGACAAAAAGAGGGAAAGACCGATTGCATTATGCATTATGAAGTTTTCAATTATTTCTTAGGTCGATCTAGAGACAAAAAGAGGGAAAGATCGATTGCATTATGCATTATGAAGTTTTCAATTATTTCTTTAGTCTATCTAGAGACAAAAAGAGGGAAAGACCAGAATTTTGAATTTAAATGCATTAGAGATGAAGATTTGTTAAAATAGTAAGTGCCTGGCCAAAGTAAAATGAGATTTATAAGACTAATCAGGGCGATCATGGTTTTGATTATTTGGTTTGAATTACTGTTGGAAAAAGGCTGCTATGGAGTAAATTGATGGAGTTGATCAAATCAAAAACATGTCAGGTGCTAGATGTTGCGTGATGGGAAAAATAGGTCAGTGGTACTGTTTGATTTATAATTAAGAATAAAAAGGCTTCATTTAAGGCATTGGTGATTCATTTGACTGAGAATATAGAATTATGCATTTCATTTACTGGTTTTCTTGTAAAATCACAGAGGGAAAAGAAAAGCGAAGTGATGATAGAAATTCATTTGTCTGTCAATCCGCTGATATTCTTTGATGAAATTCATGAATCCTGACAGGTTCTGATCGCTTTCATATTTCTCTCTCTTGCTTGATTTCTTGAGTTTCCCGATTTATTGAGTCAATTATTTATAGTTTTTGAATTGTTATCAGAATTGGGAAAATGATGAATATAAAATTATGTAAATGGGTAATTTGCATCTGAATATGGTTGATGTTAATATCACCTTGGAGAACTGATTCCCTAAATTCTTTGGATTTTTATGCTTGTTAGTCTAATTTAGTGTTTTGTTCTCTGTTTTTTGGGATCAATCTAATCTAAAATGACTTTAGCATTAAAATTATCGTAGTACTAGAATGAATTGGTCATTGCTACATGGATGGATCACTTGATTTGTGATTGAATTATATTATTATTGTCCCTTCATTGGCACTAATGGTACTGTCATAATTGAATTTGGAGAGGAACTAATAGAGATGTTGGTTGGGATTGCGAGAGATCGAAGAAATGTTGGTTGTGATTGAGAGAGATCGAAGAATCCTGAACCGAATAACACAAATTTCAAGTTTATTAAGTTGTTTTGGGATAGCTTACTTTCACATATTCATTGCTCAATTTCATTCTAATGGAAAAATAGTGTGTTGAGCTAATAATTCTTTTTAAGCAATGATTCCAAAGATTGAGAATTTGGTGACGCATAACTATTCTAATGGGAAAGTAGTATGTAGAGCTAAGAATGCGTTTTTAGCATTGATTCCAAAGATTGAGAATTCTGTGACGCTAAACTATTCTACTGGCAAAATAGTGTGTATAGCTAATAATGCTTTTTTAGCATTGATTCCAAAGATTGAGAATTCGGTGACGCATAGCTATTCTAATGGGAAAATTATGTGTAGAGCTAATAAAGCTTTTTAAGCATTGATTCCAAAGATTGAGAATTCGGTGACGCTAAACTATTCTACTGGCAAAAGTGTGTAGAGGTAATAATGCTTTTTTAGCATTGATTCCAAAGATTGAAATTGCGGCGACGCTAAACTATTCTAATGGCAAAATTGTGTGTAGAGCTAATAATGCTTTTTAGCATTGGTTCCAAAGATTGAGAATTCGGTGACGCTAAACTATTCTAACGGGAAAATAGTGTGTAGAGCTAATAATGCATTTTTAGCATTGATTCCAAAGATTGAGAATTTGGTGACGCTAAACTATTCTAATAGAAAAATAATGTGTAGTGCTAATAATTCTTTTTTAGCAATGATTCCAAAGATTGAGAATTCTGTGACCCTAAACTATTCTAATGGCAAAATAGCGTGTAGAGCTAATAATGCGTTTTTAATACTGATTCCAAAGATTGAGAGTTCGGTGAAGCTAAACTATTCTAATGGCAAAATTGTGTGTAGAGCTAATAATGCATTTTTAGCATTGATTCCAAAGATTGAGAATTTGGTGACGCTAAACTATTCTAATGGAAAAATAATGTGTAGTGCTAATAATTCTTTTTTAGCAATGATTCCAAAGATTGGGAATTCTGTGACTTTAAACTATTCTAATGGCAAAATAGCGTGTAGAGATAATAATGCGTTTTTAATATTGATTCCAAAGATTTAGATTTTGGTGAAGCGAAACTATTCTAATGTCAAAATACTGTGTAGAGCTAATGGCAAAAATTTCTAATTTGTTTATCTATATGTGGCATTAGTATTTTAAGATGACATGAGATTATAGTTGTCTAATGTTGCAGAGTTGACAAGTGATAATACATAGAGGGAAAAGAAAAGCTATATGATGATAAAAATTTATTTGTCTGTCAATCCAGTGATATTCTTTGATGTAATTCATGAATCCCGGCAAGTTCTAATCGCTTTCACATTCCTCTCTTGCTTGATTTCTTGAGTTTCTCGATTTGTTGATTAAATTATTTATGGTTTTCGAATAGTTATCAGAATTAGGCAAATGATGAATCTGAAATGGTGTAAATGGGTAATTCGCATCTATATATCGTTGATGTTAAAATCACCTTGGATAACTGATGCCGTAAATTCTATTGATTTTTATGTTTGTTAGCTTGTTTCTCTGTTTTGTTCTCTGTTTTTTTGATCCATCTAATCTATAATGATCTTAGCATTAAAATTATCATCTTACTAGAATGAATTGTTCATTGCTACATGGTTGGATCACTTGATTTGTGATTGAATTATATTATTACCGCCCCTTCATTGGCACTAATGACCCTGTCATAGTTGAATTTAGAAAGGAGGTAATATAAATGTTGGTTGTGATTGCAAGAGATCTAAGAATCCTGTCCCGAATAACATAAATTTCAATATTAGTAAGTAGTTTTGGGAAAGCGTATTTTCACATATTCATCGCTGGATTTCAATTTAATGTCAAAATAGTGTGTAGAGCTAATCATGCTTTTTTAGCATTGATACCAAAGATTGAGAATTTGGTGACGCTAAACTATTCTAATGGCAAAATAGTGTGTAGAGCTAATAATGCTTTTTTAGCATTGATTCCAAAGATTGATAATTCGGTGACGCTAAACTATTCTAATGGAAAAACAGTGTGTAGAGCTAATAATGCTTTTTTAGCATTGATTTCAAAGATTGAGAACTCGGTGACGCTAAACTATTCTAATGGGAAAATAGTGTGTAGAGCTAATAATGTGTTTTTAGCATTGATTCTAAAGATTTAGAATTTGATGAAGCTAAACTAATTTACGTCGATATCTTTAATTGGCAGCATGTGGCTAAAATGTTATATTTGTTTACAATTTAAGGTCTTAAAGGGCCGACATATGGTAGATGGAATACTCATACCAAATGAGTTAGTAAATGATGTTCAAAGTGGATATAAAAACATATATGATTTTGTGGACTGGAAATATTTAGATTATGACGGGATTTAAAATTAAATGGAGATGCTGGATTTTAGAATATCTTTGATCATCAACTATTTTAGCGTTGGTCAATGGAAGTCTCACAAAAAAATCCAAAGATGCTAAAGGTCTATCGCCTTTTTATTCTTTTGAGTGTTTAGTTCCATAGAGGTGATGTTCACTTCTCGCGTATGCAGTATGCAAATGATACCTTAATTGTGCGAAAAAGTTGGCAACACATGAGGGCCATGATGGACAATTTACAGTTATTTGAGTTAATATCTGGTCTTTAAATAAAATTTCATAAAAGTATTTTAGTTTGAGTCAAATGAATCAGCAAATCAAATTTAAGGTTGGAAATACTTCGACGTTTCTGATGGTTGTAATCATAAAATAATGAAGTTATTGAAATTGGTGATTAATAGTGTCCGGAAGATTGTCCAAGTGGAATAATTAGTGCTTATCTACATGTGGCCGAATCATCCTTCTAAACTTTGTTATAGGTATTACCGGTCTATTTCATTTCTTTCTCTAAAGCTTTGTTAGATATTATTTCTAATTTGATTCTCTCTTTAAAAATTTCTTGTGGGTTGGAAGATTGGAAAGCATAAAAATAAGTTGGGTTCATTAAAAATATGTATGCTAGGAAAGAAAGGAAGGGGGGATCTAGGTATACAAAATTCAAGGGTGTTCAACTTAACTCTTAGGAAAGTGTGTGGGTTAATGTTTTAATAAGTAAATATGGGTTGTGGGACTTTAATTACATTGGTTCTTTGAAATGTTGTGCATGAAATTAGGAAGGGGAGTTTAATCACATTTTTGGACTCCTTGGTTAAAAGGAATAATCTTGAAAAACTGGTTAGTGGGTCTGTTTGATTTAATTGAGAACAAAAAGGCTTCATTTAAGGAATTGCTGATTCATTTGACTGAGAATGAAGAATTATTCATTTCATTTGACTGTTTCTTGTAAAATTATGTGGCAATTGTATTTTAAAGTGAGATGAGATTATAGTTGTCTAATGTTGCAGAGTTGACAAGTGATAATACATAGAGGGAAAAGAAAAGCGATATGATGATAGAAATTCATTTGTTTGTCAATCCACTAATATTCTTAGTGTGTAGAGCTAATAATGCTTTTTTAGCATTTATTCCAAAGATTGAGAATTTTGTGGCCCTAAACTATTCTAATGGGAAAATAGTGTGTAGAGCTAATAATGCGTTTTTAGCATTGATTCCAAAGATTGAGAATTCGGTGAAGCTAAACTATTTTAGGTCGATATCTTTAATTGGCAGCATGTGGCTAAAAAAGTTATCTTTGATTTACAATTTGCAGTCTTAAAGGGACGACATATGGTAGTTACTCATAGAAAATGAGTTAGTAAATGATGTTCAAAGTGGATTTAAAAAAAGTATATGATTTTGTGAACCGGAAATATTTGGACTTTGACAGGATTTAACGTCAAATGAAGATGCTAGATTTCAGAGTGTCCTTGATCATCAACTATTTTAGCGTTGGTCAGTGGAAATCTCACAAAAAATCCGAAGATGGTAAAGTTCTATCGCCTTTTTATATTTTTGAGTGTTTAGTTCCCTAGAGGTGATGTTTCACTTCGTGAGGTTGTTCTCACATCAGTAGCATTGTTTTTGGTTACATTTCCTCCAAGGAGAATTACCTCCACCCATTGATCTGTTCCTCTTTCAATATATTGTTATGGTTAATTAGCACAACAGAATTCAATACAATCGCCCCTTTTCTAGCAAGAGCAGTCACATGTGAACAAAACCTCTCCTTTTGTTACAAGTCTGCTACTGGCCTTAACTGATTGAAGACCTTAAACTTCAGGAATGCAATCAATGAGATGGACTAGTTCCTCCAAATTCCTGATGTAGATGTCCAAATACTTGTGGACGCTGCGAGTATATTTTCATTTTCTGGGATTGCAATGCCGAGAAGGTTGTCCAAGTGGAATAACCGATGCTTATTTATTGATGGTCGGATCATTCTTCTGAAATCTGTCTTGTACGCATTAGTTGTTTATTCCTCTTTCTTTCTTTGAAGCCCTGAGAGGTATTATTTCTAATCTTGAGTTTCTCTTTAAAATTTTCTTATGAGGTGAAGGATTGGAAGGCAAAAAAATAAGTTAGTTCATTGGGAAAAGGTGTGCTAGGAAAGAGAGGATGGCGGTCCAGGTCTAATTTAGTCGGTTTGCAAATTGGATCGAGTAATGTGCAGTTGCATAGAGTTGCTGTGAACGTCTTGCGTCACTTGAAGCTCCCAGATCGGGATGAAATCGGCTCACAATGAAAATCATAGTGCCAATGTGATGCCGATGTCGACAATAGAGTTTGTTAGGGCAGATCTGCGAGTGGAGGTGAGACATGAATCACCATGTTAATACTGCTGATACCACCATTTGGAAGATAAGTATTTCTCACACATTCTATTCACCTAGTATGATTAACTATTGTTTGTTTACAATGTTTTGTTTGGTGATCTAATGTCATATAACTCAACTTACAATGTGTATGTGTTATCTATATGTTGTGGTGTCTATTTCTTTATGTCTTACAATGCATTTTGATTTTAGAGTTACATTTGGAAGATTGTGAAAATTGTTGGGACAAATTACCACTGCTATGATTCGAAAGGAAATTGAAGATGACACTATCAGGATGGCTGGGAAATCAAATCAAATATCTCGTACCGCCATTTGGAAGATAAGTATTTCTCACACATTCTATTCACCTAGTATGATTAACTATTGTTTGTTTACAACACTTTGTTTAGCGATCTAATGTCATATAACTCAACTTACAATGTGTATGTGTTATCTATATGTTGTGGTGTCTATTTCTGTATGTCTTGCAATGCATTTTGATTTTAGAGTTACATTTGGAAGATTGTGAAAATTGTTGCGACAAATTACCACTGCTATGATTCGAAAAGAAATTGAAGATGACACTAACAGGATGGCTAGGAAATCAAATCAAATATCTCCTGTCTCTATTCAACTCAGCATCTACCTGTCAAGTGTTGTCAATTTGATGCCGGTAGATCTGCCTGTTTTAGCAAAGGTCGCAGTAGAGGGACAACCAGAAGGTAGTGATATCTGATGCTATCAAAATTCCTAAACAAATTGATCCTGCTGGTGAAAGAACAGTTGGTGTAACATGAATACTCTATTATATGTTGCAGGTTGTTTCTACCAGGATAGTGGGTGAACCGATACGCTATTTGTATGGCGTGGCTATGATGTTTTATTAATACTTTTAAATGTTTGCAGTAAGCATCCCTAATGACAACGGCTACGTATCAAGTCTCATGGGAGGAGAAATCAAGATTGCAATGATCGGAGATGACAAGACAAGCTCTAATGTCATTGTAAAAGAGTCGGATTGAAAATGACAACAACAGGTTAGCGTTTCTTTTGCTCCTGCTTCTCGAATATGAATGGAAATGTGTCATCCTATGTTCCAAACCGAAATTATTTCCCTCCTCTTTCTAAAATCTAAATTTGGTTCTATTTTTGGTAAAGCTTATGTTAGAATGATTTCAAGTTATCCTTACCCGGATTTTTCCAAAGAATTGACTGAGAATGTAGTTGTCTAATGTTGCAGAGTTGACAAGTGATAGGCACATAGAGGGAAAAGAAAAGTGATATGATGATAGAAATTCATTTGTATCCACCGGTATTCTTTGATGTAATTCATGAATCCCGACAGGTTCTGATAAATTTCATATTTCCCTTTCTTGCTTGATTTCTTTTCTTAATTTCTTGTGTTTCTTAATTTGGTGATGTAACCTTATTAATTATTTATGGTTTTTGAATTGTTTGCTTGATTTGTTTTTTTAATTTCTTGTGTTTCTTAATTTGGTGATGTAAATTTATTAATTATTTATGGTTTTTGAATTGTTTTCAGAATTCTGCAGATGATGATGAAATTGTGTAAATGGGTAATTTGCATCTGAATTTCATTAATGTTAATATCACCTTAGAGAACTAATGCCCCTAAGTCTATGGGTATATATTTTTGTTAGTTTGTTTATTGTTTTGTTTTCTCTTTTTTTGGATCCATCTAATCTAATTATGCTTTATGAAGTCTTCAATTATTTCTTAGGTCGATCTAGGGACAAAAAGAGGGAAAGACCGATTGCATTATGCATTATGAAGTTTTCAATTATTTCTTAGGTCGATCTAGAGACAAAAAGAGGGAAAGACCGATTGCATTATGCATTATGAAGTTTTCGATTATTTCTTTAGTCTATCTAGAGACAAAAAGAGGGAAAGACCAGAATTTTGAATTTAAATGCATTAGAGATGAAGATTTGTTAAAATAGTAAGTGCCTGGCCAAAGTAAAATGAGATTTATAAGACTAATCAGGGCGATCATGGTTTTGATTATTTGGTTTGAATTACTGTTGGAAAAAGGCTGCTATGGAGTAAATTGATGGAGTTGATCAAATCAAAAACATGTCAGGTGCTAGATGTTGCGTGATGGGAAAAATAGGTCAGTGGTACTGTTTGATTTATAATTAAGAATAAAAAGGCTTCATTTAAGGCATTGGTGATTCATTTGACTGAGAATATAGAATTATGCATTTCATTTACTGGTTTTCTTGTAAAATCACAGAGGGAAAAGAAAAGCGAAGTGATGATAGAAATTCATTTGTCTGTCAATCCGCTGATATTCTTTGATGAAATTCATGAATCCTGACAGGTTCTGATCGCTTTCATATTTCTCTCTCTTGCTTGATTTCTTGAGTTTCCCGATTTATTGAGTCAATTATTTATAGTTTTTGAATTGTTATCAGAATTGGGAAAATGATGAATATAAAATTATGTAAATGGGTAATTTGCATCTGAATATGGTTGATGTTAATATCACCTTGGAGAACTGATTCCCTAAATTCTTTGGATTTTTATGCTTGTTAGTCTAATTTAGTGTTTTGTTCTCTGTTTTTTGGGATCAATCTAATCTAAAATGACTTTAGCATTAAAATTATCGTAGTACTAGAATGAATTGGTCATTGCTACATGGATGGATCACTTGATTTGTGATTGAATTATATTATTATTGTCCCTTCATTGGCACTAATGGTACTGTCATAATTGAATTTGGAGAGGAACTAATAGAGATGTTGGTTGGGATTGCGAGAGATCGAAGAAATGTTGGTTGTGATTGAGAGAGATCGAAGAATCCTGAACCGAATAACACAAATTTCAAGTTTATTAAGTTGTTTTGGGATAGCTTACTTTCACATATTCATTGCTCAATTTCATTCTAATGGAAAAATAGTGTGTTGAGCTAATAATTCTTTTTAAGCAA
Source organism: Vicia villosa (assembly GCF_029867415.1). Classification (NCBI taxonomy): domain Eukaryota; kingdom Viridiplantae; phylum Streptophyta; class Magnoliopsida; order Fabales; family Fabaceae; genus Vicia; species Vicia villosa. The sequence goes on along the minus strand of NW_026705830.1, from coordinate 56,351 downwards.
TGATTCCAAAGATTGAGAATTTGGTGACGCATAACTATTCTAATGGGAAAGTAGTATGTAGAGCTAAGAATGCGTTTTTAGCATTGATTCCAAAGATTGAGAATTCTGTGACGCTAAACTATTCTACTGGCAAAATAGTGTGTATAGCTAATAATGCTTTTTTAGCATTGATTCCAAAGATTGAGAATTCGGTGACGCATAGCTATTCTAATGGGAAAATTATGTGTAGAGCTAATAAAGCTTTTTAAGCATTGATTCCAAAGATTGAGAATTCGGTGACGCTAAACTATTCTACTGGCAAAAGTGTGTAGAGGTAATAATGCTTTTTTAGCATTGATTCCAAAGATTGAAATTGCGGCGACGCTAAACTATTCTAATGGCAAAATTGTGTGTAGAGCTAATAATGCTTTTTAGCATTGGTTCCAAAGATTGAGAATTCGGTGACGCTAAACTATTCTAACGGGAAAATAGTGTGTAGAGCTAATAATGCATTTTTAGCATTGATTCCAAAGATTGAGAATTTGGTGACGCTAAACTATTCTAATAGAAAAATAATGTGTAGTGCTAATAATTCTTTTTTAGCAATGATTCCAAAGATTGAGAATTCTGTGACCCTAAACTATTCTAATGGCAAAATAGCGTGTAGAGCTAATAATGCGTTTTTAATACTGATTCCAAAGATTGAGAGTTCGGTGAAGCTAAACTATTCTAATGGCAAAATTGTGTGTAGAGCTAATAATGCATTTTTAGCATTGATTCCAAAGATTGAGAATTTGGTGACGCTAAACTATTCTAATGGAAAAATAATGTGTAGTGCTAATAATTCTTTTTTAGCAATGATTCCAAAGATTGGGAATTCTGTGACTTTAAACTATTCTAATGGCAAAATAGCGTGTAGAGATAATAATGCGTTTTTAATATTGATTCCAAAGATTTAGATTTTGGTGAAGCGAAACTATTCTAATGTCAAAATACTGTGTAGAGCTAATGGCAAAAATTTCTAATTTGTTTATCTATATGTGGCATTAGTATTTTAAGATGACATGAGATTATAGTTGTCTAATGTTGCAGAGTTGACAAGTGATAATACATAGAGGGAAAAGAAAAGCTATATGATGATAAAAATTTATTTGTCTGTCAATCCAGTGATATTCTTTGATGTAATTCATGAATCCCGGCAAGTTCTAATCGCTTTCACATTCCTCTCTTGCTTGATTTCTTGAGTTTCTCGATTTGTTGATTAAATTATTTATGGTTTTCGAATAGTTATCAGAATTAGGCAAATGATGAATCTGAAATGGTGTAAATGGGTAATTCGCATCTATATATCGTTGATGTTAAAATCACCTTGGATAACTGATGCCGTAAATTCTATTGATTTTTATGTTTGTTAGCTTGTTTCTCTGTTTTGTTCTCTGTTTTTTTGATCCATCTAATCTATAATGATCTTAGCATTAAAATTATCATCTTACTAGAATGAATTGTTCATTGCTACATGGTTGGATCACTTGATTTGTGATTGAATTATATTATTACCGCCCCTTCATTGGCACTAATGACCCTGTCATAGTTGAATTTAGAAAGGAGGTAATATAAATGTTGGTTGTGATTGCAAGAGATCTAAGAATCCTGTCCCGAATAACATAAATTTCAATATTAGTAAGTAGTTTTGGGAAAGCGTATTTTCACATATTCATCGCTGGATTTCAATTTAATGTCAAAATAGTGTGTAGAGCTAATCATGCTTTTTTAGCATTGATACCAAAGATTGAGAATTTGGTGACGCTAAACTATTCTAATGGCAAAATAGTGTGTAGAGCTAATAATGCTTTTTTAGCATTGATTCCAAAGATTGATAATTCGGTGACGCTAAACTATTCTAATGGAAAAACAGTGTGTAGAGCTAATAATGCTTTTTTAGCATTGATTTCAAAGATTGAGAACTCGGTGACGCTAAACTATTCTAATGGGAAAATAGTGTGTAGAGCTAATAATGTGTTTTTAGCATTGATTCTAAAGATTTAGAATTTGATGAAGCTAAACTAATTTACGTCGATATCTTTAATTGGCAGCATGTGGCTAAAATGTTATATTTGTTTACAATTTAAGGTCTTAAAGGGCCGACATATGGTAGATGGAATACTCATACCAAATGAGTTAGTAAATGATGTTCAAAGTGGATATAAAAACATATATGATTTTGTGGACTGGAAATATTTAGATTATGACGGGATTTAAAATTAAATGGAGATGCTGGATTTTAGAATATCTTTGATCATCAACTATTTTAGCGTTGGTCAATGGAAGTCTCACAAAAAAATCCAAAGATGCTAAAGGTCTATCGCCTTTTTATTCTTTTGAGTGTTTAGTTCCATAGAGGTGATGTTCACTTCTCGCGTATGCAGTATGCAAATGATACCTTAATTGTGCGAAAAAGTTGGCAACACATGAGGGCCATGATGGACAATTTACAGTTATTTGAGTTAATATCTGGTCTTTAAATAAAATTTCATAAAAGTATTTTAGTTTGAGTCAAATGAATCAGCAAATCAAATTTAAGGTTGGAAATACTTCGACGTTTCTGATGGTTGTAATCATAAAATAATGAAGTTATTGAAATTGGTGATTAATAGTGTCCGGAAGATTGTCCAAGTGGAATAATTAGTGCTTATCTACATGTGGCCGAATCATCCTTCTAAACATTGTTATAGGTATTACCGGTCTATTTCATTTCTTTCTCTAAAGCTTTGTTAGATATTATTTCTAATTTGATTCTCTCTTTAAAAATTTCTTGTGGGTTGGAAGATTGGAAAGCATAAAAATAAGTTGGGTTCATTAAAAATATGTATGCTAGGAAAGAAAGGAAGGGGGGATCTAGGTATACAAAATTCAAGGGTGTTCAACTTAACTCTTAGGAAAGTGTGTGGGTTAATGTTTTAATAAGTAAATATGGGTTGTGGGACTTTAATTACATTGGTTCTTTGAAATGTTGTGCATGAAATTAGGAAGGGGAGTTTAATCACATTTTTGGACTCCTTGGTTAAAAGGAATAATCTTGAAAAACTGGTTAGTGGGTCTGTTTGATTTAATTGAGAACAAAAAGGCTTCATTTAAGGAATTGCTGATTCATTTGACTGAGAATGAAGAATTATTCATTTCATTTGACTGTTTCTTGTAAAATTATGTGGCAATTGTATTTTAAAGTGAGATGAGATTATAGTTGTCTAATGTTGCAGAGTTGACAAGTGATAATACATAGAGGGAAAAGAAAAGCGATATGATGATAGAAATTCATTTGTTTGTCAATCCACTAATATTCTTAGTGTGTAGAGCTAATAATGCTTTTTTAGCATTTATTCCAAAGATTGAGAATTTTGTGGCCCTAAACTATTCTAATGGGAAAATAGTGTGTAGAGCTAATAATGCGTTTTTAGCATTGATTCCAAAGATTGAGAATTCGGTGAAGCTAAACTATTTTAGGTCGATATCTTTAATTGGCAGCATGTGGCTAAAAAAGTTATCTTTGATTTACAATTTGCAGTCTTAAAGGGACGACATATGGTAGTTACTCATAGAAAATGAGTTAGTAAATGATGTTCAAAGTGGATTTAAAAAAAGTATATGATTTTGTGAACCGGAAATATTTGGACTTTGACAGGATTTAACGTCAAATGAAGATGCTAGATTTCAGAGTGTCCTTGATCATCAACTATTTTAGCGTTGGTCAGTGGAAATCTCACAAAAAATCCGAAGATGGTAAAGTTCTATCGCCTTTTTATATTTTTGAGTGTTTAGTTCCCTAGAGGTGATGTTTCACTTCTCGCATATGCAGTATGCAAATGATACTTTAATTGTGGGAAAAAGTTGGCAACACATGAGGGCCATGATGGCAAATTTACAGTTATTTGAGTTAATATCCGGTCTTTAAATAAACTTTCATAAAAGTCTTTTGGTTTGAGTCAGATGAATCAGCAAATCAAATTTTAAGGTTGGAAATAATTGGATGTTTCTGATGGTTGTAATCATATAAGAAAGAAGTTATTGAAATTGGTGATTAATATAGTGTCAGGAAGATTGTTCAATAATTAGTGCTTATCTACATGTGGCCGAATCATCCTTCTAAACATTGTTATACGCATTACTTGTAAATTTATTTCTTTCTTTAAAGGTATGTTAGATATTATTTCTAATTTGATTCTCTCTTTAAAAATTTCTTGTGGGTTTAGCATAAAAATAATTCAAGGGTGTTCGAAATTCAAGGGTGTTCAACCTAACTTTATTAGGAAAGTGCGTGGGTTAAGGTTTTAAAAAGTAAATATTGTGAAATATTTGGTAAAGTGAGTAAAATTGAGAGAATGAGGTCAGCTTGGTGGCAGGACATAAAAATGGTGGAAAGTGGGTCGTGGGACTTTAAATTAAATTGGTTCTTTGAAAGGTTGTGCATGAAATTAGGAAGTGGAGTTGAATCACATTTTTGGACTCCTTGGATAAAAGGAATACTCTTGAAAAATAGGTTAGTGGTACGGTTTGATTTATAATCGAGAACAAAAAGGCTTCATTTAAGGCATTGGTGTTTCATTTGACTGGTTTTCTTGTAAAATCATGTGGCAAATTGAATTTTTAGGGGACATGTGGTTATAGTTGTCTAATGTTACAGAGTTGGCAAGTGATAATACATAGAGGGAAAAGAAAAGCGATATGATGATAGAAATTCACTGTCTATCAATTCACTGATATTCTTTGATGTAATTCATGAATCCCGACAGGTTCTGATCGCATTCATATTTCCCTCTTGTGCTTGATTTGTTTATTTCTTGAAGAAAAGCAGGGGCTATATTGAATATATTGTCATTATATTTCGTTAGTCCTATTCCAAATCCAGATAGAGATTCGAGAACATTGTGACTAGTCCGATGAAACTCGCAAGTGCAGTATAGCTCGAGAAATGAGATACATGTCGCGATTGGTTCAAACAAGATGATGCAACTCAGAAGCTCGACACAGGATGTGACTATAAATCAGAAGGACTTACAATCTCCAATACCCGGTAACATTGACCGATCCCATAAATAAGCTTTTTTACATATACTATATAGCGATGCAGTAATGTTTTTGCTGGTTAAACATTTGCGAGCTAATAATTACAGAACATATAATAAATATTCATGTGCTGTCTGACCTAAGTTATTGGTAGGATGAATGCTAAATGGGATTATTTTGTTGTTTGTAATGGATTTTGATTTTGCCATGGTTACCTGCACATGTGAGTAATGGTAGAGAAGATGGATATTAAATGAATTTGATTCACTTATTGAGTATGTTGAAGCAGCTTTTGGGAGAAATCTCCGTCAAAGTTTCACTTATCTGGTGTAGAATTTACGTCGTATAATTTAGTCGGTTTGCAAATTCTTATCGAGTAGTATTCTTGAGCAGAGGGGATCTGATTGTTATAGGTGAATTGGATGGACAATATTCTGTGTTTGTAGAATGTGCAGTTGCATAGAGCTGCTGTGAATGTCTTGCGTCACTCAAAGCTCCCATATCGGGATGAAATCGACTCACAATGAAAACCATAGTGGCAATGTGATGCCGGTGTCGACGATAAAGTTTGTTAGGGCAGATCTGTGAGTGGAGGTGAGACATGAATCCCCGTGTTAATACTGCTGATACCGCCATTTGGAAGATAAGTATTTCTCACACATTCTATTCACATAGTATGATTAACTATTATTTGTTTACAATGCTTTGTTTGATGATCCAATGTCATATAACTCAACTTATAATGTCTATGTGTTATCTATATGTTGTGGTGTCGATTTCTGTATGTCTTGCAATGCATTTTGATTTTAGAGTTACATTTGGAAGATTGTGAAAATTGTTGGGACTAACAGGATGGCTGGGAAATCAAATCAAATATCTCCTGTCTCTATTCATCTCAGCATCTACCTGCCAAGTGTTGTCAATTTGATGCCGGTAGATCTGCCTATTTTAGAAAAGGTCGCAATAGAGGGACAACCAGAAGGTAGTGACATCTAATGCTATCAAAATTCCTAATTAAGTTAATCCTGCTGGTGAACAGTTGGTGTAACATGAATACGCTATTATATGTTGCAGGTTGTTTATACTAGGATAGTGGGTGAACTTATACGCTTTTTGTATGACGTGGTTATAAGTTTGATTACTACTTTTAAATGTTTGCAGTAAGCATCCGTGATGACAACGACTACATATCGAGTCTCATAGGAGGATAAATAAAGATTGCAATGATCGGAGATGACAAGTCACGCTCTAATGTCATCGTAAAAGAGTCGGATTGATAATAACAATGACAGGTCAGCGCTTTTTTGCTTCTGCTTCTCGAATATGATTAGAAGTGTGTCATCCTATGTTCCAATTACAATAGCTTCGGATGATGGAATATCGAGGTGTCTTGGAATTGGCTAAAGTATAAAGCTCTTAGATTTAATTACCCTATTGTTAATTAGATATTAAATCCATTTGGTTGCTTACAAACTTACAATGTTGATGGAGTATTGAGATCAATTCTAAAAAATTACCGATCGTCAATACGTCTGTTTGGTCGTAGTTAGTGTTTGAATTATTAAGTAATTCTCCTATTTATTCGTATGGTTTGTTAGAATGCTACTTGGTGTTGGTTTTTCCATCAACCTTGGTTGGTGGAGCTTATTCGGGACATGACCTGCTAACTATATTTTTGGATAATCTTTGGAAGGAGCATTTTTATCTTTGCTGTAGTGCACAATAGCCTTTTTTTTTCTTTGGCTCATGTTCTGTTTTTCTGTTTGGGGAATAGGAGGCGTGTAGGGGTGGATAAGTTGTAACTCATATTTTGTTTTTCTTTTGGGAGCAGTATCTCATGCATGAGATTTGTATTCTGGCATATCTTATGCCTTACACCTTTTCTTTAATTTAATGTTACTGCCTTTTCAAAAAAAATATTGATATCCAATCAATATCCACCCAAAATATTGGTGTGAAACGCATTATGCATTATGAAGTTTTCAATTATTTCTTAAGTCTATCTAGAGACAAAAAGAGGGAAAGACCAGAATTTTGAATTTAAAGACATTAGAGATGAAGAAAATGATGTTCTCATAGCTGAACTTAGAGACGAGGAAATAAGAAATGTTTGGGATTCCGAGAGTTTGAAGTTCCTTGATTCATAGCATAGATTTCAGTTTTATTAATGAGCTTTAGGATGTAATTAAAATAGACTTTCATATTCATTGTTGAATTTAATTCAAATGGCGTAACAGTGCGTGGAGGTATTAATGCTTTTTAGTATTGAATCCAAAGATAAAGAATCTAGTGAAGCTAAGCCAATATCTTTAATTGACAGTATCTAGAAAGTGAAGCTAGGCCAATATCTTTAATTGGCAGCATCTAGAAAATCTTAGTAATGTTATATGCAAATAGATTGAAGGTGGAGGATATAAAAGCTATCTCTGATTCGTAAATCGCCAAATGCCAAATAGGAGGAAAAAAGAACTGTGATACCTGATTCGCAATTCGCCGTAGGCCAAATAGGAGGAAAAAAAGATGTTAAAAGTAGAATTTGAAAAAGCTTATGAATTTGTCGACTAAAAATAGTCCCAAAAGTCTATGATATTTATTTGTGTTTTGTTTTCTGTTTTTTATCCATCTAATCTATAATCTAAATTGGCCGTATCATTAAATTTATCATTGTACCAGAATGAATTTGTCATAGCTGGATCACTTGATTTGCGATAGAATTATATTATATTAATATTATTGTTCCTTCATTGGGATTAAATAAGTTGGTTGTGCAAGATATTTTATTCTAGTTTTAATCATTTGCTTATTACTTGAAGTCACAGACAACGTTGGATCTAGTTCTAGGATTGGTTTTTTAAAATCTTTTTGGTTATTTTAAGGGGCTATGTTAATTTGTTAAAATATTAAGTGGCTGGCCAAAGTAAAATGAGACTTATAAGACTAATCAAGGCGATCATGGTTTTGATTAATTGGTTTGGATTAATCATTGTTGGAAAAATGTTGCTATGGAGTAAATTGATGGGGTTGATCAAATAAAAAACAGGCCAGGTGCTAGGAAAATGTTGCTATGGAGTAAATTGATGGAGTTGATCAAATAAAAAACAGGCCAGGTGCTAGATGTTGCGTGATAGGAGATTTTAACAGTTCTTTCACACGTGCCTCTTAAATATAAGAAAATAGATGAGATTAATTTTATAGAAGAAAATTGATGAGATTAATTGTATAGAAGTAGATGGAACAAAATAGACAGGTGTTCATGAGATAAAGGATGAAGTTTTTTATTATTTCTCAGGTCTATTTAGATTGCAAAAGAGGAAAAGATTGGTTATGCAGAATTTTGAATTTAAACACATTTGAGATAAAGATAATCATTTTCTCATAGATGAATTTCGTGGAGGAATTAGAGTAGACTTTCATTTGAATGGCAAAATAGTGCATGAAGCTAATCATTTTTTTTAGCATTGATTCCAAAGATAAAAAATCTAGTGAAGCTGGACCATTTTAGGCCGACATCTTTAATTGGTAGCATGTAGAAAGTTTTAATAAAGCTATTGGCAAATAGATTGGAGGTGGTGGGTAAAGTTTTCTTTGATTTGCAATTCTAATAGATGGTAGGTGGAATACTCGTAGCAAATGAGTTAGTAAATGATGCAAATAGGAGGAAAAAAGAAGAATTGATGTGTAAAGTGGATTTAAAAAAAGTGTATGATTTTGTGGATTGGAAATATTTGAGAACTTAATAATGGAAAAGAAAAAGGGATTTAATCATGCCTTACAACTTTTTCTTGAATTTAATGTTATGGCCTTTTACAAAAATAATTGATATTCAATCAATATATCACCTTGGAAAACTGATGCCCTGAGTTCTATGGATTTTTTTTGTTTGCTAGTTTGTTTCCGTGTTTTGTTATCCATCTAATCTAAAATGACCTTAGCATTAAAATTTTCATAGTACTAGAATGAATTGGTTATTGCTACATGGATAGATCACTTGATTTGTGATTGAATTATATTATATTGTCCCATCATTGGCACTAATGACACTGTCATAGCTGAATTTAGAAAGGAGGTAATAGAAATGTTGGTTGTGATTGCGAGATATTGGAGAATCCTGACCCGAATAATAGAAATTTCCAGTTTATTAAGTAGTTTTGGGAAAACGTACTTTCCATTATTCATTGCTGAATTTCATTTTAATGGCAAAATAATGTGTTGAGCTAATAATGCTTTTTTAGCATTGATTCCAAAGATTGAGAATTCGGTGACGCTAAACTATTCTATTGGCAAAATAATGTGTAGAGCTAATATTGCTTTTTTTTTACCATTAATTCCAAAGATTGAGAATTCGGTGACGCTAAACTATTCTAATGGCAAAATAGTGTGTAGAGCTAATAATGCTTTTTTAGCATTGATTTCAAAGATTGAGAATTCTGTGGCCCTAAACTATTCTAATGGGAAAATAGTATGTAGAGCTAATAATGCGTTTTTAGCATTGATTCCAAAGATTGAGAATTCGGTGAAGCTAAACTATTTTAGGTCGATATCTTTAATTGGCAGCATGTGGCTAAAAAAGTTATCTTTGATTTTTTGCAATCTTAAAGGGCCGACATATGGTAGATGGAATACTCATAGAAAATGAGTTAGTAAATGATGTTCAAAGTGGATTTAAAAAAAGTATATGATTTTGTGAACTGGAAATTTTTGGACTTTGACAGGATTTAACGTCAAATGGAGATGCTAGATTTCAGAGTGTCCTTGGTCATCAACTATTTTAGCGTTGGTCAGTGGAAGTCTCACAAAAAAATCCGAAGATGGTAAAGTTCTATCACCTTTTTATATTTTTGAGTGTTTAGTTCCCTAGAGGTGATATTTCACTTCTCGCATATGTAGTATGCAAATGATACCTTAATTGTGGGAAAAAGTTAGCAACACATGAGGGCCATGATGGCAAATTTATAGTTATTTGAGTTAATATGCGGTCTTTAAATAAACTTTCATAAAAGTCTTTTGGTTTGAGTCAGATGAATCAGCAAATCAAATTTTAAGGTTGGAAATACTTGGATGTTTCTGATGGTTGTAATCATATAAGAAAGAAGTTATTGAAATTGGTGATTAATATAGTGTCAGGAAGATTGTTCAAGTGGAATAATTAGTGCTTATCTACATGTGGCCGAATCATCCTTCTAAACATTGTTATACGCATTACCGGTAAATTTCATTTCTTTCTTTAAAGGTCTGTTAGATATTATTTCTAATTTGATTCTCTCTTTAAAAATTTCTTGTGGGTTGGAAGATTGGAAAGCATAAAAATAAGCCGAGTTCATTGGAAAAAGGTATGCTAGGAAAGAGAGGAAGGGGGGATCTAGGTATACAAAATTCAAGGGTGTTCAACCTAACTCTATTTGGAAAGTGTGTGGGTTAAGGTTTTAAAAAGTAAATATGGTGAAATCTTTGGTAAATTGAGAGAATGGGGTCAGCTTGGTGGCAAAATAGTATGTAGAGCTAATAATGCTTTTTTAGCATTGATTCTAAAGATTGAGAATTCTGTGCACTAAACTATTCTAATGGGAAAATAGTGTGTAGAGCTAATAATGTGTTTTTAGCATTGATTCCAAAGATTAAAAATTTGATGAAGCTAAACTATTTTATGTCGATATCTTTAGTTGGCGGGATTTAATGTTAAATGGAGATGCTGGATTTCAGAATGTTTGATCATCAACTATTTCAGCGTTGGTCAATGGAAGTCTCACAAAAATATCCGAAGATGATAAAGGTCCATCGCCTTTTTATATTTTTGAGTGTTTAGTTCCAAAGACGTGATGTTCACTTCTCGCATATGCAGTATGCAAATGATACCTCAATTGTGGGAAAAAGTTGGCAACATATGATACTGTTTTGGGTGACTACTAAGCTAAAAAGATCATATGAAAGCAAGACTACTAGTCTTAGGGATATCGAAAAATCATTCAGACTGGGAAGTCTGATGCAATGTATTGTGTTACATGGAATTGGTAGAGGGAAATTAGTAAGGTATTAAGGATGGTTTTTGTGAGTTTTATATTATGCGTGGATGGTTTTGTGTGTTTTAAGCCTCACTTTGATTCAGGTGCGGATGGTTATATATTGTTGAGCATTTTATCACATGTTCAGTTATTTTGAAATCTTTTGTGCAGTAATACGCCAAAAGGGTTTGAATTGGGTATCCAAATTTGCATTTGATAGAACAATGAGATACATACATATTTATTATTAATAGAGATTGTAGGTGATAAATATTGTTATCTTACAATTTTGGCATAGTATATGATTCTTTAAGCCACTAATAGTAAGTAACCTTGCTTCCATCAGGAAAAAGTATGATTTCTTATCTACAGTCTTGTAATGGGGATATTGAACTTATATATAGCAGCCTGTTCCACATATTTTTTAATGTTTGCATTTTTCTCGAAGGGGGAAGGAGAATGACGGTGTATAAGTGCAAGGTGGACAGCTAGCTATGAAAGAAGCGTGTCTGGTGGCAACAATGGGTTGGAAAATCATGATTTGGAATCAGAATAAGAAGTGCATAAAAGAGGGAAGGAGGAACGTGTGATGCAGGAAATTCGTGAGGTTCGTGAGGTTGTTCTCACATCAGTAGCATTGTTTTTGGTTACATTTCCTCCAAGGAGAATTACCTCCACCCATTGATCTGTTCCTCTTTCAATATACTGTTATGGTTAATTAGCACAACAGAATTCAATACAATCGCCCCTTTTCTAGCAAGAGCAGTCACATGTGAACAAAACCTCTCCTTTTGTTACAAGTCTGCTACTGGCCTTAACTGATTGAAGACCTTAAACTTCAGGAATGCAATCAATGAGATGGACTAGTTCCTCCAAATTCCTGATGTAGATGTCCAAATACTTGTGGAAGCTGCGAGTATATTTTCATTTTTTGGGATTGCAATGCCGAGAAGGTTGTCCAAGTGGAATAACCGATGCTTATTTATTGATGGTCGAATCATTCTTCTGAAATCTGTCTTGTACGCATTAGTTGTTTATTCCTCTTTCTTTCTTTGAAGCCCTGAGAGGTATTATTTCTAATCTTGAGTTTCTCTTTAAAATTTTCTTATGAGGTGAAGGATTGGAAGGCAAAAAAATAAGTTAGTTCATTGGGAAAAGGTGTGCTAGGAAAGAGAGGATGGCGGTCTAGGTCTAATTTAGTCGGTTTGCAAATTGGATCGAGTAATGTGCAGTTGCATAGAGTTGCTGTGAACGTCTTGCGTCACTTGAAGCTCCCAGATCGGGATGAAATCGGCTCACAATGAAAATCATAGTGCCAATGTGATGCCGATGTCGACAATAGAGTTTGTTAGGGCAGATCTGCGAGTGGAGGTGAGACAAGAATCACCATGTTAATACTGCTGATACCACCATTTGGAAGATAAGTATTTCTCACACATTCTATTCACCTAGTATGATTAACTATTGTTTGTTTACAATGTTTTGTTTGGTGATCTAATGTCATATAACTCAACTTACAATGTGTATGTGTTATCTATATGTTGTGGTGTCTATTTCTTTATGTCTTACAATGCATTTTGATTTTAGAGTTACATTTGGAAGATTGTGAAAATTGTTGGGACAAATTACCACTGCTATGATTCGAAAGGAAATTGAAGATGACACTATCAGGATGGCTGGGAAATCAAATCAAATATCTCGTACCGCCATTTGGAAGATAAGTATTTCTCACACATTCTATTCACCTAGTATGATTAACTATTGTTTGTTTACAAGACTTTGTTTAGTGATCTAATGTCATATAACTCAACTTACAATGTGTATGTGTTATCTATATGTTGTGGTGTCTATTTCTGTATGTCTTGCAATGCATTTTGATTTTAGAGTTACATTTGGAAGATTGTGAAAATTGTTGCGACAAATTACCACTGCTATGATTCGAAAAGAAATTGAAGATGACACTAACAGGATGGCTAGGAAATCAAATCAAATATCTCATGTCTCTATTCAACTCAGCATCTACCTGTCAAGTGTTGTCAATTTGATGCCGGTAGATCTGCCTGTTTTAGCAAAGGTCGCAGTAGAGGGACAACCAGAAGGTAGTGATATCTTATGCTATCAAAATTCCAAAACAAATTGATCCTGCTGGTGAAAGAACAGTTGGTGTAACATGAATACTCTATTATATGTTGCAGGTTGTTTCTACCAGGATAGTGGGTGAACCGATACGCTATTTGTATGGCGTGGCTATAATGTTTTATTACTACTTTTAAATGTTTGCAGTAAGCATCCGTAATGACAACGGCTACGTATCAAGTCTCATGGGAGGAGAAATCAAGATTGCAATGATCGGAGATGACAAGACAAGCTCTAATGTCATTGTAAAAGAGTCGGATTGAAAATAACAACAACAGGTTAGCGTTTCTTTTGCTTCTGCTTCTCGAATATGAATGGAAATGTGTCATCCTATGTTCCAAACCAAAATTATTTCCCTCCTCTTTCTAAAATCTAAATTTGGTTCTATTTTTGGTAAAGCTTATGTTATAATGATTTCAAGTTATCCTTACCCGGATTTTTCCAAAGAATTGACTGAGAATGTAGTTGTCTAATGTTGCAGAGTTGACAAGTGATAGGCACATAGAGGGAAAAGAAAAGTGATATGATGATAGAAATTCATTTGTATCCACCGGTATTCTTTGATGTAATTCATGAATCCCGACAGGTTCTGATAAATTTCATATTTCCCTTTCTTGCTTGATTTGTTTTCTTAATTTCTTGTGTTTCTTAATTTGGTGATGTAACTTTATCAATTATTTATGGTTTTTGAATTGTTTGCTTGATTTGTTTTTTTAATTTCTTGTGTTTCTTAATTTGGTGATGTAAATTTATTAATTATTTATGGTTTTTGAATTGTTTTCAAAATTCTGCAGATGATGAAATTGTGTAAATGGGTAATTTGCATCTGAATTTCATTAATGTTAATATCACCTTAGAGAACTAATGCCCCTAAGTCTATGGGTATATATTTTTGTTAGTTTGTTTATTGTTTTGTTTTCTGTTTTTTTGGATCGTCTAATCTAATTATGCTTTATGAAGTCTTCAATTATTTCTTAGGTCGATCTAGAGACAAAAAGAGGGAAAGACCGATTGCATTATGCATTATGAAGTTTTCAATTATTTCTTAGGTCGATCTAGAGACAAAAAGAGGGAAAGACCGATTGCATTATGCATTATGAAGTTTTCAATTATTTCTTTAGTCTATCTAGAGACAAAAAGAGGGAAAGACCAGAATTTTTAATTTAAATGCATTAGAGATGAAGATTTGTTAAAATAGTAAGTGCCTGACCAAAGTAAAATGAGATTTATAAGACTAATCAGGGCGATCATGGTTTTGATTATTTGGTTTGAATTACTGTTGGAAAAAGGCTGCTATGGAGTAAATTGATGGAGTTGATCAAATCAAAAACATGTCAGGTGCTAGATGTTGCGTGATGGGAAAAAATAGGTCAGTGGTACTGTTTGATTTATAATTAAGAATAAAAAGGCTTCATTTAAGGCATTGGTGATTCATTTGACTGAGAATATAGAATTATGCATTTCATTTACTGGTTTTCTTGTAAAATCACAGAGGGAAAAGAAAAGCGAAGTGATGATAGAAATTCATTTGTCTGTCAATCCGCTGATATTCTTTGATGAAATTCATGAATCCTGACAGGTTCTGATCGCTTTCATATTTCTCTCTCTTGCTTGATTTCTTGAGTTTCCCGATTTATTGAATCAATTATTTATAGTTTTTGAATTGTTATCAGAATTGGGCAAATGATGAATATAAAATTATGTAAATGGGTAATTTGCATCTGAATATGGTTGATGTTAATATCACCTTGGAGAACTGATTCCCTAAATTCTATGGATTTTTATGCTTGTTAGTCTGTTTTAGTGTTTTGTTCTCTGTTTTTTGGGATCAATCTAATCTAAAATGACTTTAGCATTAAAATTATCATAGTACTAGAATGAATTGGTCATTGCTACATGGATGGATCACTTGATTTGTGATTGAATTATATTATTATTGTCCCTTCATTGGCACTAATGACACTGTCATAATTGAATTTGGAGAGGATCTAATAGAGATGTTGGTTGTGATTGCGAGAGATCGAAGAAATGTTGGTTGTGATTGAGAGAGATCGAAGAATCCTGAACCGAATAACACAAATTTCAAGTTTATTAAGTTGTTTTGGGATAGCCTACTTTCACATATTCATTGCTGAATTTCATTCTAATGGAAAAATAGTGTGTTGAGCTAATAATTCTTTTAAAGCAATGATTCCAAAGATTGAGAATTTGGTGACGCATAACTATTCTAATGGGGAAGTAGTATGTAGAGCTAAGAATGCGTTTTTAGCATTGATTCCAAAGATTGAGAATTCTGTGACGCTAAACTATTCTACTGGAAAAATAGTGTGTAGAGCTAATAATGCTTTTTTAGCATTGATTCCAAAGATTGAGAATTCGGTGACGCATAGCTATTCTAATGGGAAAATTATGTGTAGAGCTAATAAAGCTTTTTAAGCATTGATTCCAAAGATTGAGAATTCGGTGACGCTAAACTATTCTACTGGCAAAATAGTGTGTAGAGCTAATAATGCTTTTTTAGCATTGATTAAAAAAGATTGAAATTTCGGTGACGCTAAACTATTCTAATGGCAAAATTGTGTGTAGAGCTAATAATGCTTTTTAGCATTGGTTCCAAAGATTGAGAATTCGGTGACGCTAAACTATTCTAACGGGAAAATAGTGTGTAGAGCTAATAATGCATTTTTAGCATTGTTTCCAAAGATTGAGAATTTGGTGACGCTAAACTATTCTAATAGAAAAATAATGTGTAGTGCTAATAATTCTTTTTTAGCAATGATTCCAAAGATTGAGAATTCTGTGACCCTAAACTATTCTAATGGCAAAATAGCGTGTAGAGCTAATAATGCGTTTTTAATACTGATTCCAAAGATTGAGAGTTCGGTGAAGCTAAACTATTCTAATGGCAAAATTGTGTGTAGAGCTAATAATGCATTTTTAGCATTGATTCCAAAGATTGAGAATTTGGTGACGCTAAACTATTCTAATGGAAAAATAATGTGTAGTACTAATAATTCTTTTTTAGCAATGATTCCAAAGATTGGGAATTCTGTGACCTTAAACTATTCTAATGGCAAAATAGCGTGTAGAGATAATAATGCGTTTTTAATATTGATTCCAAAGATTGAGATTTCGGTGAAGCGAAACTATTCTAATGTCAAAATACTGTGTAGAGCTAATGGCAAAAATTTCTAATTTGTTTATCTATATGTGGCATTTGTATTTTAAGATGACATGAGATTATAGTTGTCTAATGTTGCAGAGTTGACAAGTGATAATACATAGAGGGAAAAGAAAAGCTATATGATGATAAAAATTTATTTGTCTGTCAATCCAGTGATATTCTTTGATGTAATTCATGAATTCCGACAAGTTCTAATCGCTTTCACATTCCTCTCTTGCTTGATTTCTTGAGTTTCTCGATTTGTTGATTAAATTATTTATGGTTTTTGAATAGTTATCAGAATTAGGCAAATGATGAATCTGAAATGGTGTAAATGGGTAATTCGCATCTATATATCGTTGATGTTAAAATCACCTTGGATAACTGATGCCGTAAATTCTATTGATTTTTATGTTGTTAGCTTGTTTCTCTGTTTTGTTCTCTGTTTTTTTGGATCCATCTAATCTATAATGATCTTAGCATTAAAATTATCATCTTACTAGAATGAATTGTTCATTGCTACATGGTTGGATCACTTGATTTGTGATTGAATTATATTATTATCGCCCCTTCATTGGCACTAATGACCCTGTCATAGTTGAATTTAGAAAGGAGGTAATAGAAATGTTGGTTGTGATTGCAAGAGATCTAAGAATCCTGTCCCGAATAACATAAATTTCATAGTTAGTAGATGGAACAAAATAGATAGGGGTTCAAGAGATAAAGGATGAAGTTTTTAATTACTGCTCAAAACTCTTGCAATCTCAAACAACATTTCTTAGATAAAAGAGGAAAAGAATGGTTATTTTGAATTTTGAATTTAAACACATTTGAGATGAAGATAATGATTTTCTCATAGCTGAATTTCGAGGAGGAAATAAGAAATGTTGTTTGAGATTGCAAGAGTTTTGAGATGTAATTCGGTGACGCTAAACTATTCTATTGGCAAAATAGTGTGTAGAGCTAATAATGCATTTTTAGCATTGATTCTAAAGATTGAGAATTTGGTGACGCTAAGCTATTCTAATGGCAAAATAGTGTGTAGAGCTAATAATGCTTTTTTAGCATTGATTCCAAAGATTGAGAATTCGGTGACGCTAAACTATTCTAATGGAAAAACAATGTGTAGAGCTAATAATGCTTTTTTTAGCATTGATTCCAAAGATTGAGAATTCGGGGACGCCAAACTATTGTAATGGAAAAATAGTGTGTAGAGCTAAAATATGATTTTTTAGCATTAAATCTAAAGATTGAGAATTCGGTGACGCTAAGCTATTCTAATGGAAAAATAGTGTGTGACACTAAACTATTCTAATGGGAAAATAGTGTGTAGATCTAATAATGCGTTTTTAGCATTGATTCCAAAGATTGAGAATTCGGTGAAGCAAAACTATTCTAACGGCAAAATAGTGTGTAGAGCTAATACTGCTTTTTTAGCATTGATTCCAAAGATTGAGAATTCGGTGACGCTAAACTTTTCTATTGGCAAAATAGTGTGTAGAGCTAATAATGCTTTTTTTACCATTAATTCCAAAGATTGAGAATTCGGTGACCCTAAACTGTTCTAATGGAAAAATAGTGTGTAGAGCTAATAATGCTTTTTTAGCATTGATTCCAAAGATTGAGAATTCTGCGGCCCTAAACTATTCTAATGGGAAAATAGTATGTAGAGCTAATAATGCGTTTTTAGCATTTATTCAAATATTGAGAATTCGGTGAAGCTAAACTATTTTAGGTCGATATCTTTAATTGGCAGCATGTGGCTAAAAAAGTTATCTTTGATTTATTTGCAGTCTTAAAGGGCCGACATATGGTAGATGGAATACTCATATAAAATGAGTTAGTAAATGATGTTCAAAGTGGATTTAAAAAAAGTATATAATTTTGTGAACTGGAAATATTTGGACTTTGACAGGATTTAACGTCAAATGGAGATGCTAGATTTCAGAGTGTCCTTGATCATCAACTATTTTAGCGTTGGTCAGTGGAAGTCTCACAAAAAAATCCGAAGATGGTAAAGATCTATCACCTTTTTTTATTTTTGAGTGTTTAGTTCCCTAGAGGTGATGTTTCATTTCTTGCATATGCAGTATGCAAATGATACCTTAATTGTGGGAAAAAGTTGGCAACACATGAGGGCCATGATGGCAAATTTACAGTTATTTGAGTTAATATCCGGTCTTTAAATAAACTTTCATAAAAGTCTTTTGGTTTGAGTCAGATGAATCAGCAAATCAAATTTTAAGGTTGGAAATACTTGGATGTTTCTGATGGTTGTAATCATATAAGAAAGAAGTTATTGAAATTGGTGATTAATATAGTGTCAGGAAGATTGTTGAAGTTGAATAATTAGTGCTTATCTACATGTGGCCGAAAAATCATTCAGACTGGGAAGTCTGATGCAATGTATTGTGTTACATGGAATTGGTAGAGGGAAATTAATAAGGGATTAAGGATGGTTTTTGTGAGTTTTATATTATGCGTGGATGGTTTTGTGTGTTTTAAGCCTCACTTTGATTCAGGTGCGGATGGTTATATATTGTTGAGCATTTTATCACATGTTCAGTTATTTTGAAATCTTTTGTGCAGTAATATGCCAAAAGGGTTTGAATTGGGTATCCAAATTTGCATTTGATAGAACAATGAGATACATACATGTTTATTATTAATAGAGATTGTAGGTGATAAATATTCTTATCTTACAAATTTGGCATAATATATGATTCTTTAAGCCACTGATAGTAAGTAACCTTGCTTCTATCAGAAAAAGTATGATTTCTTATCTACAGTCTTGTAATGGGGATATTGAACTTATATATAGCAGCCTGTTCCACATATTTTTTAATGTTTGCATTTTTCTCAAAGGGGGAAGGAGAATGACGGTGCATAAGTCCAAGGTGGACAGCTAGCTATGAAAGAAGCGTGTAGATGTCCTTTGGTTACAAGTCTGCTACTGTCCTTAACTGATTCAAGACCTTAAACTTCAGGAATGCAATCAATGAGATGGACTAATTCCTCCAAATTCCCGATGTAGATGTCCGAATACTTGTGGAAGCTGCGAGTATATTTTCATTTTCTGGGATTGCAATGCCGAGAAGGTTGTCCAAGTGGAATAACTGATTAGAAATGAGTTTGGAAAATTGTGATTGAAGGAATGCCGAGAAGGTTGTCCAAGTGGACTAACCGATGCTTATTTATTGATGGTCGATTCATCCTTCTGAAATCTGTCTTGTACGCATTAGTTGTTTATTCCTCTTTCTTTCTTTGAAGCCATGTGAGGTATTACTTCTAATCTTGAGTCTCTCTTTAAAATTTTCTTATGAGGTGAAGGATCGGAAGGCAAAAAAATAAGTTAGTTCATTGGGAAAAGGTGTGCTAGGAAAGAGGCGGTCTAGGTATAAAAATTTAAGGGCGTTCAACCTAGCACTGTTAAGAAAATAGGAATGGAAATTACCTAAGGTGACATGGTTCATTGGTTTTATGTAAAATTAAAAGTTGCAAAGTTGTATTTTTATGTGGCAATTGTATTTTAAGGTGACATGAGATTATAGTTGTCTAATGTTGTAAAGTTGACAAGTGATAGGTACATATGTGATAATGAGTGAGAATTAAAAGTTGGGATATAAGATGATGTATTGGTTAATTGCGAATAGGCGTGTGTTTGTGTGACAGTGATCTCTTGTGAGTTGCTGTGTAATGTCACTGCCGAGAAGAAAACTATAATCCTTAGAGTGTAATTTCAATGTGTTAAGAGATAATCAATAGTTCTAATAGGAAGAAAGTTATAAGATATTAGAGTTACTATCTAAGTATTTAGCATAATAACTGTTCCTTGATGTTTATTTTGGAAATTGCCTATATTGTAAGAAATTTGTTTACTTAAATGTACTTATACAAGCCTCCTATTTCATTTGGTTTAGTTAACGATAAATCTCGTGTTTTGACCGTTAGTTTGAGATCCATTCAGGGTCGGCTCCCCATATGCTTGATGAAAAGCAGGGGCTATATTGAATCTATCATTCTATTGTCATTGTATTTTGCAGTCCTCTTCCAGATCCAGATAGAGATTCGAGAACATTGCCACCAGTTCGATGAAACTCGCAAGTGCAGTATAGCTCGAGAAATGAGATATATGTCGCGACTGGTTCAAACAAGATGATGCAACTCAGAAGCTCGACATAGGGTGTGACTATAAATTGTAAGGACTCACAATCTCCAATACTCGGCGACATTGACCGTTACTGACAATCTCCAATACCCGGCAACATTGACCGATCCCACAGACAAGTTTTTTTACATATACTATGTGGTGATGCAGTATGGTTTTTGCCGGTTAAACATTTGCGAGCTAATAATTACAGAACATATAATAAATATTCATGTACTGTCTGACCTGAGATATTGGTAGGATGAATGCTAAATGTGATTATTTTTGTTGTTTGTAATGGATTTTGATTTTGCCATGGTTACCTGCACATATGAATAATGGTAGAGAAGATGGATATTAAATGAATTTGGTTCACTTATTGAGTATGTTCAAACAGCTTTTGGGAGAAATCTCCGTCAGTTTCACTTATCTGGCGTAGAATTTGCATCGTATAATTTAGTCAGTTTGCGAATTGGATCGAGTAATGTGCAGTTGCATAGAGCTGCTGTGAACGTCTTGCGTCACTCGAAGCTCCCAGATCGGGATGAAATCGGCTCACGATGAAAATCATAGTGCCAATGTGATGTCGATGTCGACAATAGAGTTTGTTAGGGCAGATCTGCGAGTGGAGGTGAGACATGAATCACAATGTTAATACTGCTGATACCACCATTTGGAAGATAAGTATTTCTCACACATTCTATTCACCTAGTATGATTAACTATTGCTTGTTTACAACGCTTTGTTTGGTGATCTAATGTCATATAACTCAACTTACAATGTGTATGTGTTATCAATATGTTGTGGTGTCTATTTCTGGATGTCTTACAATGCATTTTGATTTTAGAGTTACATTTGAAAGATTGTGAAAATTGTTGGGACAAATTACCACTCCTATGATTCGAAAAGAAATTGAAGATGACACTAACAGGATGGCTGGGAAATCATATTAAATATCTCTTGTCTCTATTCAACTCAGCATCTACCTGTCAAGTGTTGTCAATTTGATGCCGGTAGATCTGCCTGTTTTAGCAAAGGTCGCAGTAGAGGGACAACCAGAAGGTATTGACATATGATGCTATCGAAATTCCTAAACAAATTGATCCTGCTAGTGAAAGAACCGTTGGTGTAACATGAATACTCTATTATATGTTGCAGGTTGTTTCTACCCGGATAGTGGGTGGACCGATACGCTATTTGTATGGTTTGGTTATGATGTTTGATTACTACTTTTAAATGTTTGCAGTAAGCATCCATAATGACAACGAATACATATCGAGTCTCATGGGAGAAGAAATCACGATTGCAATGATAGGAGATGACAAGACAAGCTCTAATGTCATCGTAAAAGAGTCGGATTGAAAATAACAACAACAGGTTAGCGTTTCTTTTGCTTCTACTTCTCGAATATGAATGGAAATGTGTCATCCTATGTTCCAAACCGGACGTGGAAGTTAAGGTGTTTAAGGTGAATCATGTGTACCAATTACAATAGCTTCAGATCAGTTGCTCTCGCAAATAGTAATAGATTTCTAGGAGTTGTAACCGAGCAAGAAAGTTCACCCACGATGAAACCTGAAGCTGGTATATTCGAGAAACATGGACCTTGATGGCTTCGGTGATTATGGTACTGTTTTAGGTGACTACTAAGCTAAAAGGATCATATGAAAGAAAGACTACTAGTCTTAGGGATATCGAAAAATCATACAGACTGGGAAGTCTGATGCAATGTATTGTGTTACACGGAATAGGATCACATTATTTACAACTTTATCACGAAATTGTTATCGGAATTCTTTCCCTCCTCTTTCTAAAATATAAATTTGGTTCTATTTTTGGTAAAGATTATGTTAGAATGATTTCAAGTTATCCTTACCCGGATTTTTCCAAGGAATTGACTGAGAATGTAGAATTATTCACTTCGTTTGACTGGTTTTCTTGTAAAATTATGCGACAGTATTTTAAAGTGACATGAGATTATAGTTGTCTAATGTTGAAGAGTTGACAAGTGATAGACACATAGAGGGAAAAGAAAAGCGATATGATGATAGAAATTCATTTGTCTGTCAATCCACCGACATTCTTTGATGTAATTCATGAATCCCGACAGGTTTTGATCAATTTCATATTTCCCTTTCTTGCTTGATTTGTTTTCTTAATTTCTTGTGTTTCTTAATTTGGTGAGGTAACTTTATCAATTATTTATGATTTTTGAATTGTTTGCTTGATTTGTTTTCTTAATTTCTTGTGTTTCTTAATTTGGTGATGTAACTATATCAATTACTTATGGTTTTTGAATTGTTTTTCAGAATTCTGCAGATGATGATGAAATTGTGTAAATGGGTAATTTGCATCTGAATTTCATTGATGTTAATATCACCTTAGAGAACTGATGCCCCTAAGTCTATGGGTATATATTTTTGTTAGTTTGTTTATTGTTTTGTTTTCTGTTTTTTTGGATCCATCTAATCTAATTATGCATTATGAAGTCTTCAATTATGTCTTAGGTCGATCTAGAGACAAAGAGGGAAAGACCGATTGCATTATGCATTATGAAGTTTTCAATTATTTCTTAGGTTGATCTAGAGACAAAAGAGGGAAAGACCGATTTCATTATGCATTATGAAGTTTTCAATTATTTCTTAAGTCTATCTAGAGACAAAAAGAGTTAAAGACCATAATTTTGAATTTAAATGCATTATAGATATAGAAAATGATGTTCTCATAGCTGAACTTAGAGAGAAGGAAATAAGAAATGTTTGGGATTCTGAGAGTTTGAAGTTCTTTGATTCATAGCATAAATTTCAGTTTTATTAATGAGCTTTAGGATTTAATTAAAGCAGACTTTCATATTCATTGTTGAATTTAATTCGAATGGCGTAAGAGTGCGTGGAGCTATTAATGCTTTTTAGCTTTGAATCCAAAGATAAAGAATCTAGTGAAACTAAGCCAATTTCTTTAATTGGCAGCATCTAGAACGTGAAGCCAGGCCAATATCTTTAATTGGCAGCATCTAGAAATTCTTAGTAATGTTATATGCAAATAGATTGAAGGTGGCTGATACAAAAGCTAATTCGCAATTCGCCAAATGCCAAATAGGAGGAAAAAACAAGTGTGACCCCTGAATCGCAATTCGCCGAAGGTCAAATAGGAGGAAAAAAAGATGTTTAAAGTGGATTTTGAAAAAGCATATGATTTGTCGACTTGAAATAGTCCCAAAACTCTATGATATTTGTTTGTTTTATTTTTATTAATCCATCTAATCTAAATTGACCGTATCATTAAACTTATCATCGTACTAGAATGAATTGTTTATTGCTACATGGTTGGATCAATTGATTTGTGATTGAATTATATTATAATTGTCCCTTCATTGGCACTAATGACACTGCCATAGTTGAATTTAGAAAGGAGGTAATAGAAATGTTGGTTGTGATTGCAAGAGATCTAAGAATCCTGACCCGAATAACATAAATTTCAAGTTTAGTAAGTAGTTTTCGGAAAGTGTATTTTCACATATTCATTGCTGAATTTCAATTTAATGTCAAAATAGTGAGTAAAGCTAATAATGCTTTTTTAGCATTGATTCCAAAGATTGAGAATTCGGTGACGCTAAACTATTCTAATGGCAAAATCGTGTGTAGAGCTAATAATGCTTTTTAGCATTGATTCCAAAGATTGAGAATTCGGTGACGCTAAACTATTCTAATGGCTTTCATTGGTGAAGAATGGTGGTGATGTTGTGTCTTGGAGAACGATGATTTCTTCTCTAGTGGAAACTGGTAAATTGGGTGAAGCTTTTGAAATCTATGTCAAAATGATTGAAGCAGGTGTTTACCCGAATGAGTTCATGTTTGTTAAACTGTTAGGTGCGGTATGATGGAACGAAGAGATCCCACCACAAACACATGTTTATCTGCAAGACTAAACCAGAAGGGGGACCATGGAATGGCATTAAACGTTTTCATTCACATGTGCAATGACGGGGTTAAGATGGATGAATTCATTTTGGCAAGTTTTTTATCAGCTGCAGCTGGTTTAGGCACAATGGAAGCTGGAAAGCAGATTCATTGTTATTCAGTCAAATCAGGCTTCCAGAGATATAACTCAGTTCCAGAGATATATCTATATGTGGCAATTGTATTGTAAGGTGACATGAGATTATAGTTGTCTAATGTTGCAGAGTTGACAAGTGATAATACATAGAGGGAAAAGAAAAGCTATACGATGATAGAAATTTATTTGTCTGTCAAACCACTGATATTCTTTGATGTAATTCATGAATCCCGACAAGTTCTAATAGCTTTCACATTTCCCTCTCTTGCTTGATTTCTTGAGTTTCTCGATTTGTTGAATTAATTATTCATGGTTTTTGAATAGTTATCAGAATTAGGCAAATGATGAATCTGAAATGGTGTAAATGGGTAATTCACATCTAAATATCGTTGATGTTAAAATCACCTTGGATAACTGATGCCCTAAATTCTATGGATATTTATGTTTGTTAGTTTGTTTCTGTGTTTTGTTCTCTGTTTTTTGGGATCAATCTAATCTAAAATGACTTTAGCATTAAAATTATCATAGTACTAAAATGAATTGGTCATTGCTACATGGATGGATCACTTGATTTGTGATTGAATTATATTTTTGTTGTCCCTTCATTGGCACCAATGACACTGTCATAATTGAATTTAAAGAGGAGCTAATAGAATTGTTGGTTGTGATTGCGAGGGATCGAAGAAATGTGGGTTGTGATTGCGAGAGATCAAAGAATCCTGACCCGAATAACATAAATTTCAAGTTTATTAAGTTGTTTTGGGATAGCCTACTTTCACATGTTCATTGCTGAATTACATTCTAATGGCAAAATAGTGTGTTGAGCTAATATTGCTTTTGAAGCATTGATTCCAAAGATTGAGAATTCGGTGACACATAACTATTCTAATGGGAAAATAGTGTGTAGAGCTAAGAATGCGTTTTTAGCATTTATTCCAAAGATTGAGAATTTTGTGACGCTAAACTATTCTAATGACAAAATAGTGTGTAGAGCTAATAATGCTTTTTTAGCATTGATTCCAAAGAGTGAGAATTCGGTGAAGCGAAACTATTCTAATGGCAAAATTGTGTGTAGAGCTAATAATGCTTTTTTAGCATTGATTCCAAAGATTTAGATTCGGTGACACTAAACTATTCTAATGGGAAAATAGTGTGTAGAGCTAATAATGCATTTTTAGCATTGATTCCAAAGATTGAGAATTTGGTGACGCTAAACTATTCAAATGGAAAAATTATGTGTAGTGCTAATAATTCTTTTTTAGCAATGATTCCAAAGATAGAGAATTCCGTGACCTTAATCTATTCTAATGGCAAAATAGCGTGGAGAGCTAATAATGTGTTTTTAATATTGATTCCAAAGATTGAGAGTTCGGTGAAGCTAAACTATTTTAATGGCAAAATAGTGTGAAGAGTTAATGGCAAAAATTTCTAATTTGTTTATATATATGTGGCAATTGTATTGTAAGGTGACATGAGATTATAGTTGTCTAAAGTTGTAGAGTTGGCAAGTGATAATACATGGAGGGAAAAGAAAAGCTATATGAGGATAGAAATTTATTTGTCTGTGAATCCACTGATATTCTTTGATGTAATTCATGAATCCCGACAAGTTCTAATCGCTTTCACATTTCCCTCTCTTGCTTGATTTCTTGAGTTTCTCGATTTGTTGAATTAATTATTTATGGTTTTTGAGTAGTTATAAGAATTAGGCAAATGATGAATCTGAAATGGTGTAAATGGGTTATTCACATCTAAATATCGTTGATGTTAAAATCACCTTGGATAACTGATGCCCTAAATTCTCTGGATATTTATGTTTGTTAGTTTGTTTATGTGTTTTGTTCTCTGTTTTTTTGGACTCATCTAATCTATAATGATCTTCGCATTAAAATTATCTTCGTACTAGAATAAATTGTTCATTGTTACATGATTGGATCACTTGATTTGTGATTGAATTATATTATTATTGTCCCTTCATAGGCACTAATGACATTGTCATCGTTAAATTTAGAAAGGAGGTAATAGAAATGTTGGTTGTGATTGCAAGAGATCTAAGAATCGTGACCCAAATAACATAAATTTCATAGTTAGTAGATGGAACAAAATAGATAGGGGTTCAAGAGATAAAGGATGAAGTTTTTAATTACTGCTCAAAACTCTTGCAATCTCAAACAACATTTCTTAGATAAAAGAGGAAAAGAATGGTTATTTAGAATTTTGAATTTAAACACATTTGAGATGAAGATAATGATTTTCTCATAGCTGAATTTCGAGGAGGAAATAAGAAATGTTGTTTGAGATTGCAAGAGTTTTGAGATGTAATTAAAGTAGACTTTCATTTGACAAGCAAAATAGTGCATGTAGCTAATCATTTTTTTAGCATTGATTCCAAAGATAAAAAATTTGGTGAAGCTGGACCATTTTAGGCCGGGATCTTTTATTGGTCGCATGTAGAAAGTTTTAATAAAGCTATTGGCAAATAGATTGATGGTGGTGGCTAAAAGTTATCTTTGATTTTCAATTCTGATAGATGGTAGGTGGAATACTCGTAGAAAATGAGTTAGTAGATGATGCAAATAGGAGGAAAAAAGAAGTGTTGATGTTTAAAGTGGATATTAAAAAAGTGTATGATTTTGTGGATTGGAAATATTTGAACTCAATGATGGAAACAAATTGGGATTCAATGTTAAATGGAAAGGCTAGATTTTAGAGTGTCGTCAAACTTCAACTATTTCAGTGTTGGTCATCAGAAGCCTCATAAAAGAATTTGAAGTTAGTAGAGAACTAAGGCAAGTTGATCCTCTATTGCCTTTCCTATTTTTAAAAGCAGCTGAAGGTTTTAACTTGCTAATGTCAAAAAGAGTAACTTTCTATACATAAGAAGAAGTAGTAAATGTGTTAGATTGTAAGGTTTGAACTACAAAATTCAAATATTTGGACATTCCTATGGGTGGTTAGGGTGGTAATCATAGATGAAAGGAGTTATGAAAACTGGTGATTGATGCAATGTCGAGAAGATTGTCCAAGTGGAATAAATGTCGCTTATCTATTAGTGGTAGA
The DNA here is from genome assembly GCF_029867415.1 of Vicia villosa. NCBI lineage: Eukaryota > Viridiplantae > Streptophyta > Magnoliopsida > Fabales > Fabaceae > Vicia > Vicia villosa. Next base: position 28,750 of record NW_026705830.1, on the reverse strand, counting down.
ATTGTCCTTCTGAAATCTGTCTTATACACATTACTTCCTTATACACAATTTTGTCTGTTACTAATTGATTACGCCTATTGTATATTCTACTATGACTGTAAACACCATCCATAATCAATTATGGCATAAGTATAATCAATTATGATTTTCGATTTAATTGATAGTCAACTATGGACATTGTATAATCGATTATGCATCCTATCAAGTCATATAATTCCTAAAATAATTCAAATAATCTATTATGGCACTCCAATAATTCGTTGTGAATACTGTCACCCCACCCAAAACATCCTGATCATCTTTAATTGGTCAATCATGCCACCCCACCTATAAAAACGTACATTGAAAATATTGCAAATCATATTTTTAACAACAATCATTTGTCTCACTCTTTCTCCCTCAAATATTCTATTTTAAATGTGTTTTTATATTAAATATATTTTATTTATGAAAGTCTTTTAACTATATATTTACTCTTTTAACTTCCTAAACTCTGATTTATTTTTCTACACACATGGCATAATTTTTTGTAATCACTTGTCATATTTAATGTATGATCTATAAATCAAGAGAGGATATATTAAAGAGAAAGTTCAAAGAAATGCGCTGAAGGAAGATTCCAAAGATAAGTTGAATTGGTGTGAAATAACTTATTTGGTTTAGGAAGCCTATTCCTCAATTTTGATGGAAAGCACAAGAGATGGTATGAGGAAATTTACAGCCGCGTGGAGTAATCTTATCCTGCCTAAAGTATTGATACTAGTTTGGAGAATATGGCAAAATAGAGTCCCTACTTAAGACAACCTGGTTAAGAGGGGGGTTTTGGATGAATCTCAAGTTACGTATTTCTTAGGATGCAAAAAAGAAGATATTGTTTCTCACATTTTCTTTGATTGCATAAAAATAGACGAGGTTTAGAATGCAATCTTCAGGTGGGTGATAGTATCTACTTTGGGAAATTTTAGAATGCAATCAATGCATAATTCAACTTTGGGAAATTTTTGGCAGTTTAGGGATCTGTTGGATAACGGAAGGGGGGAAAAGAATTTTGTTGTAGAACATGGTAGTTATCCCTTATGAATGGAAGTCTCCACAGCAGTCGAGACAGTTCATATTGAAGTTTATTCTTTCCCAGTGAAAGACATGTCTCTCAGTGTCAGAGATGGTTCATTGAGGAGTCCGATGTTCTAATGTTCTTTCCCAATGAAAGATAGATCTTTTAACGTCAGAGATAGTTCATTGAGGAGCCTGATGTTTTTCTTCCCCAGAGGGTGAAAGTCTCTCAAAGCGTCAGGAACAGTTCGTAGTGTTTCATAGTCTCTCCAGCTTCAGGGACATTTTATTATGTACCCCTAGTAGATCTGGTCCCTTACTCCTAGTTTGAAGGAAGGATGTTGTTTACTTGTTTATTCCGTATAAAAAACAAAAAAAAAATATTGCATTCATACCATATCATGCATGTGGGATCCTAGGGTCCAAATTGTGCTATCTTTTGTATTTAAATCCCCCCTATCGTGCTGAGACGAAGATTCCATCTTCTCCTCATCAGGTATCAGGAACTTAAATAGGGGGCAGCTGTTGTACCTCAATTTTTGACCATTGAGATCCCAACCTATTTCAAATAGTAGGATCATCATCATCATCATTATCATCATGCATACATCATTTGCTAACTCAAAATACCAAAAATTGTTGCTTGTTGCTTGTGTTCCAAGACACGAGACTGATCAAGAGGAGACTAAGCAAATTAGGGTTTTGAGGCCCACAAAGAAGTTCAAATATTCTCATATGCTCAAATGATCCTCCCATTAAAATTAAAGCCCAAGGATGGCTCAATTCAATATCAACAACTTTCAAATTCATCTAGAGCCCAAGTTAGGATTTTGACCTAATTCATTTGAGCAGTTGACTTTTAATCAAGACATAGCTCCATGGCTCAAACTATGATTCAAGGGTCTCCAAATCAATATTATAATTCATTCATATCATTCATTTGAAGAGGAAAGCCTGGTTCAAGTGGAATCCCCAAAATTGCAATTCATCTGAAAAAGTCAACTGTGTGGGTCAACCTTTGACTTTTGAGAAAATTGGTCAACCATGGACTTTTAAGAAAATTGGTCAACATGGACTTTTAATTATATAAATAAATAATTCCTTATAATTATTATTTATTTCTTAATTTTATAATTTTGAAAGTCAAAAAGAGTATGTTTTTTTGATAAATAATTTCTTTAGATGATTTGCATTCTAAAGTTTTAAAAGGGATTGAGAAATAATAGTTGAAAAATATAAAATACTAAAGAATAAATTTTAAAAAAATGTTAGAACTTAATATGTGTAATTGAATTCTACTTTTTCAGGTTATTTCAATTTTAAAAGTTTTAATTTGATGAAAAAGTTAATAATAAACATTGATTTAAAGAATAAAATGATTAATTTAGTTTAAAATATTATTATTATTATTATTATTATTATTATTATTATTATTATTATTATTATTATTATTATTATTATTATTATTATTATTATTATTATTATTAATTTGACAAAAGCTTATTGAAACATATAGATAAGCTGATTATTATTTATAAACAAACAGTAAAAATGATATTTTAAATTTATTAATATAACACTAATTTTAATGTAAGAATATGAATAAATAAATAAAAATTAACATAAGTAAAATTTTAATATTTTTTTAGTATGCATGTGACAATTATTTATTAATTGGTTATGGAAGACTTAATTAAAACTTTTTCAGTTATAAATCTAAAAATTAAACCTATAGAATTTTTAAAATCAAATTTTTAATAATTAATATGACAATTATATTTGTATTCTAATTTCCTTTTAAAAAATATACATTTGATAAAAAAATTAATGATAAAAGATAAAAATATTGATACAATCATTTTTATAGATGAAATAAGTTACAATTGTTTTTATAAACGAGAATAAGTTATAAATAATTTTATAAACGAATTCAATTATAATATTTATACATTTTTTTTTGTATAAATGAGAATAAGTTACAAATATTTTTATAAATAGACGTACGGATGCAAGGTGCTTATAAACGAGAAAAAAGTTACAATAATTTTATAAATGTACATGTGATAATTTTTTATTAATTGGTTATAAAAGACTAAAAAAATAAAGAAAATATTTATTTAGAACTAAAATTTCAACATACTATGGAGTGCATATATTCATTTAGAACTGAAATTTGACGGGGAGCTATTCATTTAGAATTAAAATTTGATGGGGAGTTGTCATATATTGTAGGTTTGTAAAAATGATAAATATCATTTAATAAAAAGGATTTAAAACTGATATTTGACGGGAAGTTGTTATAAATTTTAGGTTTGGAAAAATTGACTAATATCTAAAAAGTAATGTTATTTGCATTGGAAAAAATGATTTTATTCAAATCTATAGTTTTGTTAACTCACTGAATTCACGGGTAGGTGTAAACGTATCTATGAGACACCAGTTGTAGACTGTTCATTCTAATGTCCATGTTTTAAATATTTCTCTTGCTTCTGTTTTATATAATTGAAGTTCGAGAATCAGTTGTACATTTATTGTAAGTACCCACCAATGCTTAAAAGTTGGTGCATATTATAAGCATATATTTGTAACTATGTCAATGCTAACCAATTGAAGAATGAATTCAAACTTGACAAATGATGGTTTGGTAGACATGTAATGTAAATCTAGACGTTACCAGTGCGATAGCACGGGTTTCTTACTAGTTTATAATATATGATTTTCATAATGACATGTCTGAGTGGTATTTTCTTAAACCTAATATATTGCTTACAACTCATATGGGTAAATGTTACCCAACTTCATATCACTTTTTGAAATAGAACTCTATAGATATGGTAGGAAATGGTCCCTGGATCACAGTAAGCTGTATATTAGAAATTCTTGGCCACCATGAGGAATGAATTATTGATACTTGAGGGCAAATCATTTGGAGAACTTTGAACCACCAATTGCACTAGTTCTTGCATCCCCGCCTCTACCTCGGTGCAATCGCTGCCAACCTGTACCTGAAGATAACAGAAATGTAAATATTTAGGATTTGAATGTAATGTTAGAGTATTGAATGAGCCAAGTCAAGATAACCTTGCACTTCAAATTTTTAATGAGTTTGAATATACAACTAGTATTTTTTTTGAATAGTTGCTAAACTTAGTATATGTTTGGATTGCTTGGATTTTGGCACAAGCTACATTTTGGAGCTTCAACCAACACTACAACGTGGAAGGGCTTTAAAAGCGCTTTTTTGGCTTTAAGAGCGCTTAAAAGCGCTGGCAAAGCCAGCGTTGCCGTAGGTAACGGCAGCGCTTTTGAAACTCCAAAAGCGCTCTCGTAGCCTCCCCTATAGCAGCACTTTTTCCAGAGAAGCGCTCTCGTATCCCCCTATAGCAGCGCTTTTTCCTGAAAAGCGCTCTCGTAGCCCCCCTATAGCAGCGCTTTTTCCAAAAAAGCGCTCTCGTAGCCCCCCTATAGCAGCTTTTTTATCCATAAAAGCGCTCTCGTAGCCCCCCTATAGCAGCGCTTTTTCTAGAAGCGCTTTCGTAGGTTGCGTTTTTTTATCTTTTATGCTTTTCTTTTTATCTTTGGCAGCGCTTTAGTAGCCCCCCCCCCCCCTTTAAGAGCGTTTTTGAAAGCGCTGTCGTTGCTAAACGCAGTATTTTAAAGTGCAACCTGTAATTTAAGCCTCCCTGTTCGACCTATAATTTATATTTATTTTCAACCTGTAATATTTTCAACCTGTAATATTTTCAACCTGTAATATATTTTCAACCATAGGTAGGATAATATATATATACTAATATAATACTATTATAATCCAAAATAATATATATACATCATTATAGTTCAATTCACATGTAACTAGCTCATGTCAAACAAACTAAATCAGATACATATAACTAACTCATCTCTAACAATAACTAAATCTGAATATAAGCCCAAAATGTAAAAAATCCGACGAGCGCACGATCTTGGTCCTGCAAAGTATGAACAGAAACAAAAAAAAATGTGTCATCAATCCAGTCTCAAATCAAACTATCAGCACCACTTAACAACAACAAAAACAAACTTGATTCATATAACAACGTCATCATCGTCAACTAATATTAAGCAAAATGAACCAACATCCACCAAAGAAACTCAAACACAAAGTTATTATCAAAATAATGTATTCATAAAACTGTTCACACAATAATGTATTCATACCTATATGAATAGTTGTTGAATATAAAATTGACACAATTCCTCTTTGATTTCTTCCAACTTAAGTCTCGTGTAAGAAGCAGCATGGAAGTCATCAAAGTACTACATAACAAAAACATAATATGAATGATTTAGTTAAATGTAATAAATTATAAGAAATTATCTTAAGTTATAAATCCATACCGTGATTGGAATCTCTAATTGATTCATTTGAATGATTTCTTTCATAAACCTCAAAACAAAGTATCTGCAATCTGAACTATTTCGCTGTTGCGGACACTACATAGAAAAACAAATAGGATTATATAGTTGTCTTGTTTTATCAAGTAGCATAACTATTATAAGCAAAATTGTGAAAATTAATGTACCTGCACTTTGATCCAAGTAATGTTGTTTGATTTAGTCCGGGATACCTATGCGTCTCTTTGACTTCAGAACACTTGTATTGATCTAACAAAAATATAAAAGTATATATTTAGGTCAATCTCAAAAATAATTAAATATATAAATATACACGAATATTTAGAACGATCCCACTTGCGTATCAATCATTGACTTCATAACCGGATAATTGGTCCACTCACCATCTACCGAATTCAAAAAATATACCACTTCTCTTATAGGGTTGATAGCAAGCAACAACCAGTGTGCTCTATAAATTAAAACAAAAGTTTATATGAAAATTTGCTACGCAAAAGAAACAAAGATTAGATGAACCAAGAATGAGAAACTAACCCTACTGGTCGGGTAACAGACTTTCTGTATTTCTGGTGGACATGAATCTATCGACTAAGCGCTGTCTAACTGATTCCGGTTCCGTATCAATTGTCTGTCCGCTGTAATGGGCGGAAGACACGAAACAAAATCAGTTTGACAATGCAGTCCCACGCAACACTTTGTCATACAACAACCTTAAATAAAAACATATATAATAAACATTAGATTATTTTCATTGAAATGTGTAAATAAATTGTTCAACTAATTAAATAATATATCGGATGAGTGAATATTGCCGGATGTATGAGTGAATATTACCGACGCCTAGTTGGTCATGCGAACAAATCTCATGCATGTCATCCAGTGCAATATTTGACAGGAGTTCAATACCAAAGATAGCTTCATCCATATTAATTTCACGGATAGCACCATGAACCAAATCTGACATATCAACAAGTGTTCCGAGCGTCGTCCGGTATCGAGGCACAAAGCACCACCTTTTTTCCCCCAACTTCGGAGGACCCTTTTCCTTGGGTGGTATGCTACGAACTTGCTGCGTCACTTGTTGTGACCCCCGGGCAGATGCCTAAAAATCATATAACTTAGGTAAATTATAAAATCATGCAGTTTTAGATTCAGATTATATATTAACACTTTAAATGTACCTCTTTTAGTGATGCAACAGACTCCTCCTCCTGCAAAATCCCTTTACCCTTAGTTGCGGGTTTTGTAGGAGCAGTCTAAAATTAAAATGTAAAAAATAATTAACGTAACGGTTCAGAATTGACATTCGAAAACTAAATGATTCATAATGGTTTTCAACATACCTCATCACCAATGATAATGAGCTCCGAGGGCCATGCAACAAATGACCCTATTGCATCTCGCAGCAATGTTGTCTCTGAGACCATGTCAAGTACCGGTAGCACCGCATCATGATCTAATACAACATCAACTGATACTTTTAGGTTTCCATCCGAGAGCGGTCTATGGTGAAGTAAATATCCCAAAGTGTTGTGCACTTTTCCCTTGCCAACTAGGCGATAAATCGGTGTCGATAAGTATAGTTGGCAAGATGAAATGCCCTAAACCAATAATAAATATAGAGTCATTATCATTAATAAAATAGAACAATTGCAAGAAAAAATAATTTATAATTACCTCGGGAAATTTTCTTTGACAGTTGATACTAGCTTTATCACTAGTTTCTTTCACCGATGAAGTATTGCACTTTTCTCTCATATACATCTCTTTATCTCTTTGCAATTCAGAGACTTGTGCTTGTAATTCCTGCAATTTTTGCAACACTTCTTCATTGGTAGGATTTCTTCTCCTAGAATGCTTGTAGAAAGAGGTTGGAGTCATACCATGACCTTTACCCCTCACCCGACCGGGATACTCAGGAACATCTAGTGCTTTACTAAGTAAGCTCCTATTATCCTGGTCCTCACCGGTGGATACCGATTGCGACATGGTCTCCTGTAATTCATTTACATTTCTATAATTATTAGTGGAGATAAAAAATCAATTATATATTAAAAAACATCTGATTTAATTAAAGACACAGTGTTATACTTACACATTCAGCATAAACTTTTTGAACATCGGGATCGACAGCTAGATTCTTTCCCACACGAACTTCCTTCCACAACACATGTACTGGAAGTGAGGTTTCCTCACTTTTCGTCTCCTCTAACTATGCATTGACACAAATGATAAAATCGTCAATTAAAACACATTTAGACAATTAATTAAAACACATTTCTATTTATTTACAAATTTTTCCTCTAAGCGTGCATATCCCAAATGCCCTTTTTTGTATGGATACGCGGGTTTTGATGCTCTCGCACTATTTGTGGCACTCCTTTTCCGAAAAGCTTCATCTCTCTGCTCTAAAAACCCAGCCCAATCTTCATCATTAATGAAGAGCTCATTTTTTTTGGCCGTCCCGGTGTCTCTTCAAGAAAGTTTCCATCTTTATCCTTAAGATAGGTGTTTGTTAAAAAAGCTTTCCACCCACTATATCTTTTTCCGGCCAAACCAAGTATGTAGCGTTTACGCTCATCTGGTATGTTAAAAGACCTCTGCGATAAAACATACGCATAGAGTGTGTTAGTATAAGTAATTTAAACAAATTATTGTCAAGATAATAACAACCATATATGATACCTTAAGCTCGTCCCAAATCATATCTTTTTTCTCATCCAACGCTTTGCTTTTTAGATTCCATTTAGGTACGGAGATTGGAATATGCAAACGAACAAGTGTACCAATATAGCTTGTCAACTTTGCAGAATTAGAACCAATTGATTGGTTATCAGAATTCCATTCCAAATTATATATTAATCCTTTGTCTCTATCTCGAACGATTCCCTTCATAATGGTGATGCCTTGTGCAACTTCTTTTGATGATGTATCAGGTGGAGGATTTGTATCCGGAGCATCTCTATCTTGTGTGTTTTCTTGTGAGTTTTCTTGATTACTAGCCATTGAACCTATATCAAACAAACTAAAGCACATTAGTACACTATTAATATGTTAACAATCTATACAAGTCAAATGGAAGTCAAACCATGCATGTACAAGTAAATCGAAATCGAAATCGGTGAAATCAGAATAAGTGTCAAAAAAAGAAAGTTGTCGGAATTGAACGAAATTTACATGGCTATGGTAAAACGTCCTCACAGACTCAAAAATGAAGTCGGTTTTCCGAAATTGAGACCCTAAGCCCGACTTTTGATTACGGGCAGAAGCAAAACCGATAAAAAAACAGTCTCGAAATGTAAAGATAAGTGCATGAGCAGCTCCGGAATCGTCAAAATAGTATAGTTACATGTAAAGAAGTCGACAAATGGAAACATGGTTCAAAAGTTATGTACAAAACAAAAATATGCACCAAAATTGAATAAGTAATCGGAATACAAATTGAAAAAAACTTTACAAATTGAAAATATAACAATCGGTACAAATTGAATAAAGCACATTAGTCGGAATATGTATACTATTACCTTTTTCACTAACGTCTCTTTCTTTTCTTGGTAGGATTGTGTTCTACGCGTGTCTTAACAACGCAGATGGTTGGATTGATCCAAATACCCTCACTATGATCATTTCTAATACAAGATTCATTCTCATTTTGATCGTTTCTTGTACAAGATTCAATGCCAACACCACTATCACCTTGATCTCCAATGTTTTCATCAACTATTTTGTTAGATAAAAGCACTATAGACCACTTCGTACTTGTCGGATCATTGACATAGAACACTTGTTTAGCTTGAGAGGCTAGAATGAAAGGCTCATCTTTGTACCCCACCCTATTGAGATCCACTTGCAAAAATCCTGACTTATCCATTCGTATGCCATTATTATTTTCAACCCACTTGCAACCAAATACAGGAATCTGAAACTTCGCGTAATCAAACACCAAAATGCGCTCGATAACCCTAAAATATGACAAATTTGCAAATTTCAGATTTAAGTCATTCACTTCACACTTGATATGTGCATTGCTTCAGCTACCAAGGTAACACCACTATTTTGCATAGTACTTTTATCATCCTGTTCTTTGGTATAAAATGTGTATCTATTAATTGCGTATGCGCTATAAGAAAACACAATTATACTTGGACCATATGCTAAACATCTCAACCTTTCTGTTACTGAAGCAGGATCTGAACGATACTTTGAATAAATATGTTCCCTAAACCATGGTATGAAACTTCGATTGTGCTCTCGTACTATCCAATTCTCATTTCTATTCGGATTTAAATCTTGGAGAACAACCTTGTGCATTTCAACATACGACTCAACCTCAATCTCATTGTGCAGAACATACAAATGCGCTTGATCCCGCTCGACCATTGATACTGTCACAACTTTATTTCCAATTAGCCTTTTTCCTTCTTTTTTTTCAACAATATGAGATTTGGGGAGTCCAATTGATTGAACATTTGACAGAAAATCAATACAAAACTCAACCGCTTCTTCAACAATGTATCGTTCGGCAATACAACCCTCCGGTCGACTTCTGTTTTTCACGTACCCTTTTAATATTTTCATATAACGTTCAACAGGGTACATCCATCTCATATAAGTTGGTCCGCACAATTGTGTCTCTTTCACAAGATGAACGATTAGATGAACCATTATGTCAAAAACGTTTGGGGAAGAAGAAGCTGGTATATCGTGATTTCTGAAAAACTTAATAACCTACGAATGTTTTGTTTTAAAAAATTTAATTTTAAATAACCTACGAGAGAGCTTTTTAAAAGCGCTTTGGTAACCACCCATATACCAGCGCTTTTTAGATAAAAAGCACTTTGGTAACCTACACCTTTACCAGCGCTTCTAAAAGCGCTTTGGTAACCAGCGCTTCTAAAAGCGCTTTGGTAACCAGAGCTTCTAAAAGCGCTTTGGTAACCAGCCTATAGCAGCGCTTCTACAAAGCGCTTTGGTAACCAGCCCTATATTAGCATTTTTTAAAAGCGCTCTCGTATTCCCAAGGAAACCTCTTACCCATTTTCTTAGAGCCAAACTAAGTTCAAAGCCAACATAGCTTTCGATTATCCTCCTCTTGGGCTTACAATACAAGGACCCACGGGCTTCTTAAAAGCATATTCAAAGCTTCCTCTTGAGCTTGTATACAAGGACCCATCAAGTTTCTTATAAACATAGGAACAGGTCTTTAGTCACCTTTTAGCCTATCCTGGTGAGATTCTTCTATTCTTCAAACTAGACTTCAAATAAGCCAAGTATGTCTCAATCTCAGTATTGAGTTCACCTTTTGGAATAAGAGACATGGACAGTCTCTGTGACCCATATCTTCAATCTCCAGTAAGTCTTCTCCTTAGTAGTTCTAGATTCCACATCTGGAATTTCCTCAGCCAAGTCAGCCTTAATCTTGGGCTTTAAACAAGAAGTATAAATCAATCCTTTCAATGGAGTGCTACCCAATCATTCCTTCATAATCCAAAATCCCCTAGAAAGGGTTAGCCTCCAAACTATACCATCATTTCAAAAATTCCCTAGAAAGAGTTAGCTTCCAAAATCAATCTTTCATAAATCCAAATTTCCCTAGAAAGGGTTAGCTTCCAAATTAATCCTTCCTTCATAAGTCAAAATTCCCTGGAAAAGGTTAGCTTCCAAATCAATCTTTCATAAGTCAAAATTCCCAAGAAAGGGTTAGCTTCCATCATCCATCATTCAAACCTTCAAAACTACCCGGTAGAGTCAACCTTGGGTCAGTCTCAATCATTCAACATAACAAATTCCCCAGTAAGGTCAACTTTCAACTCTGGGCTTTCATTCATCAATCCCTGCTTAATAAAAGCAAATTCCTCAGTAGGGTCAACATTCAATCTCTATATAACAGAGTAACCCTCCACATAGTTAGCCATAACCTTGGGCTTTGTACAAGGCATATATCTTCCTTTGAGTCAAAAGATCCCAAACTATCGGATCTTTCCCCATTTAGAGTTACCCATAACCTTGGGCTTTGTACAAGACATATATCTTCCTTTGACTCAAAAGATCCCAAACTATTGGATCTTTCCCCAGTTAGAGTTAGCCACAACCTTAGGCTTTGTACAAGGCAGATAATAGAGTCTCCACAGTGAGTCCTTCCCCATCCAGAGTAGCCATAACCTTAGGCTTTGTACAAGGCAGATAAACATCATTTCATGTGTCAAGAGATTCATGACCCTTGGGATCTTTTCCCCACTGGGTCAGCCACAACCTTGGGCTTTGTACAAGGCAGAAAACAATGTCTCCCTAGCTAGAGTCAACCATAATTCTGGGCTTTGTACAAAACACCAAATAAATCTTTCAGTCAAATAAAAAAAACACTCTCCAACTAGAGTCAGCCACAATTTTGGGCTTCATACATAACACAAATTCATTCTGTCAAAAGTCAATCCCTAGTAGAGTCATCTCTCAGAGTCAATCAAAACTCTTTTAAGCCTCAAGCTTGGGCCTCATACAAGCCAGTCAAATTCAAATCTTTCATACAGTAGATGGACATGATTTATCTCTACAAAGAGATATTGCTCCTTTTCACCACATTCAAAAATACAAATATTTTCATTTCAATTTCAAAACATTCTCCCATTTAGGATTTTGAAAGGCATGCTCTGAGGAACACACACCCAAACTTGTTTCCTTTCCCTAAACTGGTTGAGAATCGTTCTTTCATTCAAGAGACTGCGACTGGAATACTTGCACACACACAAGTAAGGTCCTTCTCTTATGAAATGAACCCCACTTTTCTGTCACTTCAAATGTTTGTGGTGGAATAGTAGACATACCTCTCTGTAAAGATGAGTTCATGTCTCTTTCCTGTAAACAGATATTTAATTCAAGCTTCAACCTTGAGCTTCAAACAAAGCACCCAAAATCAATTCATTTCCCTAATTAGTTCCTCGAACTACAAAAAGCTCTGACTTCCATAGGGATATGTAGGCATGAGATTCACAAGGAATCTCAGTGAGCTAATCAAAAACCAAAAATAGTCAGTTCATCTGTCTTTCAATTCAACTCTCTCTCCTAACACAAAGGAGAAACTTTCCAAATCAAGTAGCAACACAAACACATAAACACAGAGAAGGTCCCCGTATAGTACCACGGATATGTAGGGTGCTTAAAATCTTCCCTATGTATAACCGACCTCCCGGACTCCCGAACATCTGATTAGGTGAAATCCCCACACCTAGAAAACTCCTAGGGTTTATTTGAGATTTTTTCCCCCTTCCTCCTCGTAGGATAATTAAAAAGTTCGTGTGCTATCATAGGAAGGACTGAAATAAAATTCATCCTACAAGGGCGCCTCTCTCCTTCCAAATTTCACATGAAGGGTCTGGCGTGTCGTCCTCTAAAGTGAAACGGGGAGGTAAAAAAACGACACCACAACAGTTAATAACTATGAATCTATTTGGGTTATTGTGGACAGATTGACGAAGTCTTCTCACTTTATACCGATGAGAATGGATTATCCAATGGAGAAGTTAGGTCAATTGTATTTTGAAAAGATAGTGAGTCTACATGGTATTCCTTCGAGTATCTTGTCAAGTAGTGATCCAAGGTTTACATCGAGATTCTGGGAAGGTTTGTAGAAGGCGTTGGGTACTAAGTTGAGATTGAGTTCTACTTATCATCCGCAGACTGATGGTCAAACATAGAGGATGATTCGATCGTTAGAAGATTTGTTGCATGCTTGTGTGTTAGAAAAAGGCGGTGCTTGGGATAGTTATTTATCGTTGATTGAATTTACCTACAATAATATTTTTCATTCAAGCATTGGTATGGCTCCGTTTGAAATTTTGTATGGTAGAAGGTGTAGGACGCCATTGTGTTGGTATGAATCTGGTGAATGTGATGTGATTGGACCAGAGATTGTTCAAGAGACTACAGAAAAGATTAAGATGATACAGGAGAAGATGAAAGCTTCTCAGAGTCGTCAAAAGAGCTATCATGATAAGAGGCAGAGAACACTTGAGTTTCAAGAGGGAGATCATGTGTTCCTGAGAGTGACTCCGATGACGGGTGTTGGTCGAGCATTGAAGTCAAGGAAGTTGACGCTGAGTTTTATTGGTCCATTTTAGATTATGGAAAGGGTAGGAGAAGTGGCTTATCTTATTGATTTACAACTGATGCTTGCGAATTTGCATGACGTGTTCCATGTATCTCAGTTGAGAAAGTATATTGCGGATCTGTCCCATGTGATCCAGATAGATGATGTACAGGTGAAGGACAATCTGACGATTGAGACTTTACCTGTGAGGATTGAAGATCGGAATTTCAAACAGTTACTTGTTAAGGAAATAGCTTTAGTCTGAGTAGCTTGGGGAGGAGCAGGAGGTGGAAATTTTACTTGAGAGCTGGAGAGTCAGATGAAAGACTCTTATCTTGAGTTGTTCGCTTGAGGTATGTTTTCGAGGACGAAACTATTTTAGTGGGGGAGATTTGTAACACCCCATATTTTTCCATTTTAATTTAATTGAAATATAAATCAATTATTTGGAATTAATTAATTATTGGTGAATTAATGGGAGAAAATTGAGAAACAAGGTTATTGGGCTTGACGTCGTGGTTAGTAAAAGAGGGATGCTATTTGAGTAGGCATTACTAACTATCAATCTATTTTTCATAAAATAGAAGGATTTGGTGAAAAGAGGAATAGAAAGCCAAAAAGAGTCAGAGAAGAGAAAGAGCTGAGTACGTGAAAGAGGAAAAGAAGAGGGAGAGAGCTTGCAAGGATTTCAAACTCTAGGGTAAGGGGGGACTCTTCCGATTAATATCTCTTATGTATTCATGAGTAGTAGGATTTATTAGGGTGTTATTTGATTCAATTTGAATATGTTAGGTTTTGGGATTACTGGATTTTCGGAAGTTTCGTAACTTTTGCATGATTTGATGATGATTGTGTATGATGTTAATTGACTATTAAAACATGTTAGAATTGTGTTGTAATATGTGAATTGATGTTGTTCCATGTGGTAATCGTTTTGGTACGAAATTGATTGAATTTGAAAATGGAAAAGTGCTGTCAAAAGTGAATTTTGGGGTCACTGGTACACGGTAACCGATTACTTGAGGTGAGGTATCTGGTTACCTCGTCTGTGTTTGGTGTTGTTGTTGCTGTTTGTGAGGCAGTAACCGGTTACTTGGATTGAGGTAACCGGTTACCGTTGTTATGAATAGGGATGTTGGTATGTCTGTCAGGCAGTAACCGGTTACTCCATTTGAGGTAAGAAGTTACCAATGAGCGTTTTTTAAAAGAATAGTTACTGCCATGTGTAGTAACCGGTTACCACTAAAGTTTTTTGAAAAATAAATATTTTTCTAAAATTCGTATCAAATGAACCGTGTATCCTTTTTAAGTGTCGTTTTGGGCGTTGCGAAGCTAATTAATATTGTATATGTTGAAATGGTGAGATGGGCAGTGGCCCAATTTTATTTTAAAAATACCAATTTAATTAGTTTTGTGAAATTAAACATTATGCGCAATTGAGGTTAGGTGTGGCAATGTATTTGATGTGGTGATGGCTTGATTGTGATTATTATTATGATTGTGTGAGGAATGTGTGAATGATTTGAATGATGTGGTTGACATGTACATACTTTATTCGGTGATGTGGTGTTGAGATGATTTGTTCATCGTTATTGGTGATGGTAAGTATGTTATGTGTGCATGCATTCATAATCATTTTGGTGGCTGAATCCCGATGATGTTTTGGATCAGTGAGGGCATAATTCCCATTGTGTGGAATTTGTGTCGGTAGGGCTGTATCTCGGTGATGTTTAGATCGGTCAGATGGGTTAATTCCATGATGTATTGGTACCACATGCATAGTGTCAATGTATTGCATATATGTGTATGTGTTATAACATGATTGGAAGAATTCCAGTGTTATTACATGATGATGATGATGTTGATTGGATTGGTGTTTTTAATGAATGATTTTTGAAAATCTGGATATATTGTAATTGGGTGAATGATATACTTATGACGTTTTACTTCTTATGAACGCATAATAGTTATTAATTGTGAATGAAACTCACCCTTACATGTTGACATTTTTCAAATTGAGGAGTAGCGGCTTTATTGTTGTGGTGAGGATAGCTCGTAGAGTTAATCCATTTATTTCAGGTCGTGTCGATGTCATGCTCTGATTGTAACACTGGGGAATGATAGATTTAGAGTTTAATTTTTATTGTACTTCGTTTTGTTTAGGGGTGGCAAAACGGGCCGCCCGCCCCGCCTTATGCCCGCCAAAAAACGAGCGGGGCGGGTGTTATACCCCAAAATTTGCCCGCATCTTTTTTCAAGAAAAACTCCAATCTGAAAATTAAGAGTCTCATATAATCATGGATTTTTATTTCAACAAATATCCTGACATATGAAATACTTAGTTTTTAGAATTTTTCTTATACAGTAATTTGGCTTGCAGTTGAATTTATTCTTACGCAAACGCCAAATGCTGTTTATTACTTCACACATGCTATTTATTTATTTACAGATAAATATTACTGACACAATTGGTACAGAGTTAAATCTTTTTGCAGGCGCGGAATCAGGAAACTCAGACTGTACTGGTAACAAGTAGATTATTATTATCTTTTGTTTCCCACTAATTTTTGTACTATATTCCATTATTTTCAAAAATCTTTTCAAATCTCTTTTTCAAAAATCAAATCTCTCTTTTTCCCAACACTATCTCCACTTTCTTTCAAATCTTATTTCCACTCAAATTTTCCTTTTGTACGGGATCACATCATTCCCCAACGTCTCTATCCTTCTTTCCATTCTATAAATACCTCCCATTTTCTTCCATAAAATCTCACATCAAATTCTAATTCATCTCTCAAATTTTCACTTCATAATCCACCCTTTCTTCTTCCCCGACAAAATGGCAAAATGGTGGAAAACATGTTTTCTTATGGTCATCACCATTGCTACGGTGATCATGTCTTTCTTCTGTCTGCATAGCCCGGAACACTGTGGACCTGGGATGCTTATGCTCCCAATCATCCACATGTTACTATTTGTAGCATGGGTTATCAATCGTCATTTTTAAAATTTGTCGTATTTCTTATTTCTTAAATGTACCGTTTATTCGTCGTACTGTTCAATATAGTATGTAATATTTGTACTGTCAGTATTAAATGTTGTACTATTTGTCATAATATTGCTTAATTACTCAGCTAATATTTTATGTGTTTTCTGCCAGTCAAATATTCATTTTTCTGTGCATTAAATGATTTTCAGGGTTATTATCGGTAATTTTGCCCGCATACAGTAAATATTAGTTATTTATTATGTCTGTGTTTTTCTAACAAGTCATGTAAATAAACTTTCATTTTTCACATAAAACATAAAACAAAAACAACAAAAAAGAAAATTAACTTTGACTGTTGATTTTTCACTCTAACTGCTACATCAATACCTGGACAGTCAGTCGACAGCCAAACTGCTGGCAGTGCAATTCTCAGTATTTTGAACCATCAATCAAATCAATCTTTCACAATTCAAAATTCCAAGATTTTTGTTCTAGAAGTCTTCTGAATATCACGTGATTAGCAGAGACTCAACACTGCACAAAAATCAGGTACGCTTAACTGTCTCCTACATAAACAGTCCCTGACTAGGGTTTTCTTATTTTTACAGGAGAAACAAGTTTTTGAGAGCTCAAATGGATTTCATACACATCCATATATCTCAAAGTACCATCATACAATTTTTCAAACTTCAATTCACTCAGACGCACCGTCAGCAGCTCAAACAATCAACAGACGACCCGTTTGACCAAAAAAGTCAACAGACAGTCAAAAATGAAATTTTTTGTCAAAGTTCATATTTTGTCAAAGGATTCATCATTTGATCATTGGATGATCATAATTCATCAAGGAAAGATCAAAAATCACCAAAACCCTAAGATTCAAAATTAGGGTTTTTGCCTGAAAAGTCAACTCAACTTTGACTGATCATAACTCTCTCATCCTTCATCCAAAAAATTCAAACCAAAGCTCATTTTGAAGGAAATTCAATTATCTTTCAAATGCAATTGATCCCATGGTCATTGCATTCACCATTTGAAAAATATGACCAAAGACATTACAGGTCATTTTCAAAGTCAACAAAAAGACACTTTTTTCAAAAGGACACACAAGGAGCATCAAAAATCATTTTGACATGAGACCAAAGGCATTGGTTAGAGGACTCTTTGAGGTTTCCAAAAAGTGCAAGATCTCCTTAATATGACAAAAATTGAGGGATTTACACCTTGTTGAAGTTGGCTAAATTTTGGAAAATGCATAAAACCAACATTGCTCAAAAATGCATTTTTTCCAAATAGGGCCAAGTTTTCATGGTTCAAACATCTTTGCCATGTTATTATGGGCCTCCCACGACCAAGACAAGGCCCACACCTTTTTTTATCCATTTTTGGCATAATTTTATCTTATTTTAAGATTAAATTAAAAGGAAAATGGATGGATAAATGGTAGCTTAACTTCCAAGCATGACTCACCCAAGGAATCTTCATCTTTCTGCAGAGAATTGAAGAGCAAGGCAAGTGCATTGAAGGCAAGAAGACTTGGTCAATAATTCAAAGCTTTTTAATATAAAAAATGCAAGAATTCCACAAAGGCAACTAAGATGCTTCTTAGCTTCAATTCTAAGCACTCAATGCCTATAAATAAGCTAGCATAGTTCAGTAACATAGAGAGGCAAGTTCAGAGACAAAGCATAGCTCATAACACACTTGTAACCACTTGAAAAATTTCAAAGAAAATTCAAATTCGAGTTTTTAATTTCAGTCCATTTCAATACAAACTAAGCATTCAAACATCATCCTTGAACATCACTGAAACTATCCCAATCAATTGCAAGCCTTGAAGCTCACTAAATCGAGCTATACAGGTCATAATTTGTTTGAACCTAAATCAACTTGTATCTGATTATTCACGCATGCTTAGCAAGATGTAGACATACAATTAAGTTTGGTTTGAGGTGTAGATCATTTCTGGAAACTTAATTGAAGTTTGAACACGTATACACGAAACTACCATTTTAGGGTTCTTCATATCAAAATTAGGGTTTTCCAAATTAGGCAAAATTACAAGTTCTAAATAGCACCATTAGGTTCGTATGGATCAGACGAGTTGAATGGTACCATCGCGCCAAATTTCTTTGCACGTTTACCCCTATTCGCTATTTTGCAGGTTTAAGCATCACTTACTATAGCGCTTTTTTACAAAAGCGCTGTTAAAGGTGTCGTCTGGAGGTTGAAGATGATGAGGTGTCCCCACCTCATTGGACAGCCAGCGCGCGTACTTTTTAAAATTGCCACTAATCAAGTGTTTTGCAGGTGTAACGTGTACCATGTGCCTCAAAGTCTGGACCATCTGATCTCATTTAATGGCTCATCCAACGCGCCAGATCAAGCAATCCTTACCATGGACTCTCAATCCAACCACACATGATCAGTATCCTTTTTATTTTCTATTTTTATTTTAATTTCTTTGTTAAATTAATTAAAAATAGTTTTAAAAATCCAAAAAATACACAAAAAATATTTTTAGACTTCTAAAATAATATATTATTTTCTGAAATAAAAATATTTTATTTTCCTTCAAAATTTCAATATTTTGTATAATTAATTAGTATATATTTATATATTTGCTTTTTAATTATTCTAACCAATCAAAAAATCATAAAAAAAATTGTTCTTTATATTAAATATTGTTTATATATTATAAACTAATTTTGTACATATTTTGAATAATTTTATTTTTAAGTTTTAATTATTTGTATAATTATTTGCATAATTGTGTTTTAATTAACTTAAATCAATTTCAAATCAATTCCAAAAATTCCAAAAAAATTAGTTTTGTTTTAAAATTAATTAACAAATATTTTGTACATATTTTAAACTTAATTTCTAGGTTTAAATCTATTTTCACCTTTTTTCTTCATTTTAATTTAATTAATCATGCATTAATTATAATTAAAATCAAATCATAAAAAATCCAAAAACATGCCTTTTATTTTCTTGCAATTTAAATTCCTAGATAAATGTATAGGATGTCAAATTCATGTAAATAGGCTAGTTTACATTTCCTGCACAATCGATGTAATAGCGTAGATTTACTTTCCGCACTTTACATTTCCGCATTTTAATTTCTAGCAAATATAAACTGCGTGTATGTCAAAGATAAAATTGAACCGTTAGATCACTAACTTCAAAGATAAAATATCTGAATCCAATCACAATCACACTTGCACCTCTTCAGGTAATCCCTTTCTCATTCTTTTCAAAATCAAAGTCAAAATTCTACTGTTTTGAGTACAAAATCGAACCTTGCGTTTATATCCGGTGGAAGGATAGATTTTTAAAGGAAATAGGATAAAGACCTTACAACTCAGGGTAGACCTCCTAGTTTGCTTGCTCAAATCAAAACAAACAAAATTCTCATACACTGTTGTTTTTTCAAAACTTTCAAAAAAGGCAATACTTTGTATACATCCAAACACGGATTATTACAAAGTTAACGTTCTTTTCAAAACATCTTTCGAAAGATAAACAAGCATTTTGTATACATCCACACACGGATCATTACAAAATTCAATTTACAAAAGTATTTGAAACCACATATGAGCATTCTAAAGCAATTGAAAAGTGATCGAAAAACAAGTGAGCTAAGCAAACTTAAGAGCCCATGGATAACCATGGATACAAAGGGTGCTAACACCTTCCCTTTGTATAACCTACCCCCTTACCCAGAATTTCTTAAAGGTCTTTTTTCTGTTTCTTTTATAAACCTTTCCTTAATTGGATAAAATAAAAGGTCGGTGGCGACTCTGTGAATTTTCAAAAATGCGAAAGCATTAAGCGATAAAAAAGAGTCAGTTCACGTATCTCTACAGAACAGAGGTATGGCCCGGATTAAAAAACGGAGGTCCACAGAACTGGCGACTCTGTTGGGGAAATACTTTCAAAAACAAAATGTTTTCAAAAGGGGTTACCTTAAGAGAATAGATCACTTCGATGTTTTCATTTGTTTGACTTGATTGTTCTATTTTTCAAAGGCTTGCTTGGGTATTTTGCTTGTGTGAAAGATTCTAACCCGAATCTCGAGATACCTTAAGTATATGACAATAGACCAAGGAAACTGTACGGCATGTACCGATACGGTTGATCTGGTAGTCATCGTTAGTGCGATACATTGGTTTATACTGATGTCCCTTGAAAATGATCAAGGAGTATATTAGGCTTCCGAAATGTCATTAAACACTAATTTGTCTTAGAACCTTTTTAGTTGAACTTGACTTGTGGCCTTTTAAGTGGCTAGCTTTGAAATTGATCGAAGTTAGTTATCCTCGAGGAATATTTTGATCGGCTGCTCGAGCGCCGTATTGAGATGTTACTTCCAAGGATCATAGAACCCGAATACTATTCTAGGACAGGTTTTAACCAACTCAACTTCAGTGGGGAGGGTATCACCTATCAGCTCCATGCAAGCCTTTAAACCTAAGGCTTTTGTTTGATTTGTTTTTGTGTGCCACATGTTTGCATCATAAGCATATCATTTTTGCACCAGACACTTCAAGGATCAAAGAGTTTACCTTTGTTTTTGCAGGTAATGGCTCCCGCCACCAAAGATTACATCCGAATCAACATCTCAACGGTACCATCTGAACTAAAAGACTTAGTGTCAGAATTCCCCAGGAATGTTCAATTCACTGAAAGGCATGGTCACCTGCTCCATTTGGTTACCTCAAAATTTGAAGAAGACATGATACGGGTCCTGTTCCAGTTCTTTGACCCTGAACATCATTGCTTTACCTTTCCTGATTACCAGTTGGTACCCACTTTGGAAGAATTCTCTGAACTAATGGGATTGCCTGTTCGAAATCAATTACCTTTCACTGGTTTAGAAAGGATTCCAAAACCTGAAGTCATTGCTGCTGCTTTACATCTGCGGAAATCAGAAATCGAGTCCAATTGGGAAACAAAGAGTGGAGTTAAGGGTTTGCTTGCCAAGTTCTTGTTGGAAAAGGCTCGACTACTGCTAGAAAACAAAAGTTATCCAGCTTTTGAGGAAGTTATGGCACTTTTGATCTATGGGTTGGTTTTATTCCCTAATCCCGACCAGTTCATAAGTGTACACATCATCAACCTTTTCCTAATCCGTAACCCGGTACCAACCTTGCTGGGAGACATTCTACATTCTCTACACACTCGTACCATGAAGAAACGAGGAACTCTCATGTGCTGTATACCACTACTGGATAGGTGGTTTACATTTCATCTTCCCCGATCAGTGTTGAGAAATGAACAAAGAATGCATTGGTCTCACAGAATTATGTCTTTGTCTCATTCAGATATCCGGTGGAACAACTTCTTTCAAAGAGACATTACTATCATTGATCATTGTGGAGAGTACCCTAATGTGCCACTCCTTGGCATCAAAGGAGGCATCACTTACAATCCCTCTTTAGCTCTACGCCAATTCGGATATGCAAGGAGCAATGGTCCTCATGACATGATTATCCATGGCATTGTGTTTGATTACGAGAATGATTCTCATAGACACCGACGAAGGTTCATACATGCATGGGGCAGTGTCTATAGAATAGAAAGCAAAACTCTGGGGCAATGGAATTCTATTCCTATGGAACCTTACCTCAGATGGGTCCGCACTCATGCTCAGAAACTCCTTATGCCATATCCTGCTGTTCTACCTGTGACTATTGAACCAGAGGTCGAAGGATACGAACCTCAAGTTATTCTACACCCGGACATGCCAACTGACCTAGAAGAGTTGCGAAAATCTTGGGTTCAACTCAAAGAGGAAAGAGACACCTTCAAAGCATACTGTCAAGGCTATGAGAAAAGGATATTGGAGCTCACCGGACAGCTTCAAGAAGAACAGCAAATCAACACATTCCTGGGGGCAAAGAGAAAGCGTCCACGGGAGACCTGAAGGATCATTTATTTTATTTCTGTCTTGTAAGCCCAAATGAGGCAAAGAAAAAAGAAGCAAAAAAAAAGAGAAATAAATTGATTAACTAACGTTTGTTTCTTCTTTAACAAATCTAAACTCTAAGATCCTTGAAACATTGCACACACATTTCACTTCATGCATTGCATATACATTTCATACATTGCATTCATATACATTTGCATTTCATACATTGCATACACATGGCATCCAGTCATACACATTGCATAACAGGTTCACATGACGGATTTCTCATCTTCTCGCTGTTTAATACAGTCAGAAGAGATGGAATCTGAAATGAGCATCAAGAATCTCGAAGCACAGAATGCCCAAGTTCAAGTGGCAATTCTGGAACTGGCAAAGGGGCAACAAGAACTGAAGGCCCTGATAATCAAGAAGAAAAAGAAGCCCAAAGGATCTGTAGGCTTGAGTCACCTGAAAAGGAAGATCAAAATCCCAGTCAAAAAGTTCAAAAAGCCACCGATCCCTGAAACAGTCGGTGATGATGAACAAGAAGACAATCAAAGCAACCAGGGTTCTGCTAAACCCTCTCTCTCTTCAAATGAAGAAAATGATCATTCTGGGGACGAACCGGATGATGAAAAATACCAACAGCTGGAAGACCGTATGAAAGCTATGGAGATACAAGAAATACCTAGCTTAGATTTCAATGATCTAGGGCTCATCTCGGATGTTGTTATCCCTCCAAAATTCAAAGTTCCTATCTTTGCAAAATATGATGGAGTTTCTTGCCCGAAACTACATCTGAGATCCTATGTGAGGAAGATACAACCTCATACAACAGATAACAAATTGTGGATCCACTTCTTCCAAGAAAGTCTGTCGGGTACACAACTCGAGTGGTACTACCAGCTGGAAAATACCAAGGTTCATACTTAGGAAGAATTAGCTGCTGCTTTTTACAAACAGTACCAATACAATGCTGATCTTGCGCCAACCCGTACTCAATTAAGGGGCATGTCTATGGGACCAAAAGAAAGTTTCAAAGAATATGCACAAAAGTGGAGAGATATGGCTGGAAGGGTTCAACCACCCTTATCTGATCGCGAACTAGTCGACATGTTTGTAGCAACCTGCCTAAAAATTATACTTAGAGAGTCGCCACCTATTCTGAAGGGCAAATAGGAAACCCTACACAGATAAGAGATTGAGGGTAAGTTATTATAATCAGGCCGAGGGAAGGTATGAGGCACCCTCAGCCCTTTCCTAAAGGCTAACAATCAAAGATTAGGGTTGCATGGCAGAAAATTAGGGAGAAATGTGGCAAACAGAATTTTAAGACATGATTGAGATTTTGAAGAGGGGGACTCGCCTTGTTGCCAAGTGCCTACGTACCTCCTTAGGGAGGATCAGAGTCTACGTAGTTCGGGAAGGGTTGTACGCCATTTAGAGTTGGAATTTGATTTGGTATGGTTTTTTAGAGGCTTTTTGGTTAGCCTATCGCAGTTTGTTTTGTCTTTGTAATTTGAATGGATTTTAGAATGATTTTTAGGGTTTGGGCGTACAACCCTGATTTGGCACAATTAACCGCGATAATCGATTCATTCAATTACCATAGTTAAAAGATTTGAAATTTGCACCACCAATTTTAATCGATTGGTTCGATTATTACTAATGATGAATTAAGGTACATTTTAATAATTTTTACAGAATTTTATATGCATTGTTACCCCTCGTGATCGATTGATTCGATTAAAAAGAATAACAAATTAAATCGAAGGGAAGACGGTTAATCATCACAACTAATAAAATAGTTGCAACCATTTAACCAAATAATAATAAGACCAATTTTTATTTAATTAAATAACATTTTAATTAAAAAAATATTGTTAACCATAGCGATTAATCGATTTAATCGGCACGAATAACAAATTATAATTTTTTGTAATTTAATTGTCATGTATTTATTTTACAAAAAAAAAATATTATAATACAATTATTTAATTACATTAAAATAGATATTTTAATTAAAACAAATAAAACAATTAAAATTATTAAGTTTTTATCAAGGTTATGATTCAGTATGGCAACTTGGATGGCTTATAATATAGGGACTGGATCTGGAGCGCTTGATTAAGGCTGGGGGGAAGATCTAAGGCTCAGATTTGGGAGGTGTATGGTGGAAACTACATGAGGCGCAACATGTGATCAAGGATGGAATTTCAGAAAAAAAATATGTGGGAACGGGGTATCGAACCCACGCCCCAGGGTCACTCAATACTCTTACCAACCCAACCAAGACGTTCACGCGTTTACAAAACGCCTTCGCTGCAATACATATAATAATCAAATAACTGAAAGGGAAACGCGCGCGAAATTTAAAAGGTCCAATGTGATGGTGACACGCCATCGTCTTCTCCACTCACCCTGCAAGTTTTCAGACAAAATAGCTACGAAATAGCTATAGTTTTGGATTCGTAGCAACTGCATAAGAAAAATAGCGAATAGCTCATGTGTGACTATAAATGTTTCGCGACCCTACCGTTCCTCTCGTCTCAACCACGTGAGTTCGATGGTGCCCTCAATTGAACCCAATTTAACCCACAAACGAAAACCCCAATTCAAGAACCCTAAACCTTTGACCGGCCTCTAATGGCAATGTTAGATTTAAGCACGCAAACTCAAAACCAGTGATCCAGAAACCATCAACACATCAAAACGAACCAGATTATATGACTAAAACATCATGAGGATGCATATAACGTGCTAATCGAATCAATATGCAGAATGACTTACCTTGACTGAATGGAGAAAGATCTGGGGGTGCTGAAGCAGAGAAACAATCCTAACACGTTCCAAATCCTTTGAGGAAGCTTTTGAGGCCTTCAAACCTTGTTGAAACCTCTGAATTTCCAAAAACCAATTTCAAGTTCTTGAGTAATTTTTTCGGTTCTTGCAAGTGCGTTTTTGTTCAGAATTTTCGTCCCCTATTCATGTGCACGACCTCCTCTACTTATAGGGAGTGATTTAGGTTTAGAAAAGAGCCCAAAGAATCCTTGAATCCAATCTTGCCATGTTGAGAAATTTGATTTTCTTTCTTGAATGATAAGCTACTATTTTGGTCAAGATTTGATTTTATTTCTCCTTCATCCAATTACCACGAAATTAATAATATATTTTGTCATTAACATTGATTGGAAATCAACAAAATATATTTTCTAACAAAATATTTAATTTTCTTACTTATTTAAATCATAAAATCAATTTTTTATGAAATAAATGTTTAAAAAAAACTAAATAATATGTTTAAATTTCGTGACATCTTATTTTGGGCATGTTAATAACTTGTGGACCAAGTTTGCATAAGAAAACCATAGGCCCATTTGCAAAATTCCTTAATTTGAACCCTCCTTCTTTACATTTGGTCCCTCAAAATCACCTGACTTTGATCAAGCATATCTCCTTCAATTTTTTAAGCTATGAGGGAGATCTAATACTTTTTAGAAACCTCAAGAGGTCCTCTACAAGCCACTTTGGAATATATTTTTCATTTGAGGCTTTTATCTTGACCATATCCTCTTTGGGAAAAAAACTGTTTCTGAAGGATGCCTGAAAATGACCTGTAATCTTTTGCCTTGTATCTCTTAAATGAAGCATTTTTAGCCTTGGCTTGTGAGACACAAAGTTGTAGAGAATTCAATTTCCTTCACAATAGGCTTTGAGTGGGGAATTTCTGATGTTCCATGTGAAAGTTATGCCCAGTCAGAGTTGGGTTGACTTTCTCCTAAGAAACCCTAATTTGAACCTTTCCATCTTTGTTCATCTCTGAGTTTCTATTAATGGAATCATGATCAATTCTTGATCAAATGATGGTTATGCACCCCATACTTGATATTTGCCCAATGGTTAAAGTTTGGATCATGCCTTGATTATGATTGACCTTTCAATTTGGATCAGTTGACTGTGAATTATCTGGATTATGTGAATGAGCCATGCTTTGAGATTTGAGCCTTGCTTTTGTTATGAGAAAAGTGTGGGAGGTAAATTTTGGGGTATGACAGCTGCCCCTATTTAATTACCTTGGATTGGGTGACAAGAGGGTGTGTAGACCTCGCGTCGTTCCGATCGAAGAGTTATTAAATACTGGAAGACCCTTAAATTTACCTTGAACCCGGTAGTGGAGAGGGATGCCTTGTTAAAGTAGTTACCTTGCTTATGGCGCTAGCAGGGGTTTGCAGCTTATGGGTAACCCACTTACTATAATTCTAGTAAGTCGTTGCGGTTGGTATACCCATTCACTATCGTAGTTGGAATAAGTCTGTCGTAGATGGTATGACCCAGTTACTATAGCTCTAGTAAGTCGTCGTAGTTAGCCATACCTGCTTACTGTCGTAGTTGGAGTGAGCTTATCGTAGATGGTAAGGTCCACTTACTTTTCAGTAAGTCGTCGCAGTTGACCGTACCTACTCATTATCGTAGTTGGAGTGAGTTTATCGTAGATGGTAAGGTCCACTTACTTTTCAGTAAGTCGTCGCAGTTGACCGTACCTACTCACTATCGTAGTTAGAGTAAGCTTATCGTAGATGGTAGGGCCCACTTACTGTCAGTCTAGTAAGTCGTCGCAGTTAGCCGTACCTGCTCACTATCGTAGTTGGAGTGAGTTTATCGTAGATGGTAAGGTCCACTTACTTTCCCGTAAGTCGTCGCAGTTGACCGTACCTACTCACTATCGTAGTTAGAGTAAGCTTATCGTAGATGGTAGGGCCCACTTACTGTCAGTCTAGTAAGTCGTCGCAGTTAGCCGTACCTGCTTACTATCGTAGTTGGATTAACCCCAAAAGGGTTACTTGTCTTGATGCGGGCGAGTTGTGTGTATAAAAGGTTATCTTGCAAATGTGTATGCTTACGATTTTGTTATTTGTATGATGAATGTTTGTATGCGAATGCAGGTCATGTGAATGTTTTGTATGTAAATGCGATGTGTATGAGTGTTTATGTAAGTGAATATGTAAGTATGATGACTTTGGGGTACTATCTTTTGTCACCAATTGGAATTTGTTTAAGATCTTTCGAGCAACTTTACGGGTCTTGACTCAGATCGCCCGGGGCTAGTATGTTGGAATGTGGC
Source organism: Vicia villosa (assembly GCF_029867415.1). Lineage (NCBI taxonomy): Eukaryota > Viridiplantae > Streptophyta > Magnoliopsida > Fabales > Fabaceae > Vicia > Vicia villosa. The sequence goes on along the minus strand of NW_026705830.1, from coordinate 1,191 downwards.
GGTGTTTTTTTTTTAGGGTTATCAGATCATCAGGCGTATATTGGCTGCCGGAGGTATCGTGGTTTTATCCCCTTTATTTCAGTCTAATGATTTGTAAGTTTCCTGTTTTAAATTCGAAGTTTAAAGTTTATGAGAAATAAATTATTCTTTGCACTTGGTATTGAAATGATGAAAAGATAAGTATGAAAGTGAAAAGCTTTTATTGATTATTGCCTTAAATTGGCGAATGTACAAAGGGTATGAGAGAAAGAAAAATGACAAATAGAAATGACATTAATACTGCTATTGCTCTTTTTTGCTATCGAGGGCCCCAGTAATCCTTTGACTTCGGAAGTTGATGATTGCTCGATTTCCTATCCTTTATGAATTGTCTTGGGCTCGTAGCTTGAAGCCTTATCCCTGCTAGGCATAGTACCTCTTGACTGCATCTGAATTGATTGGGTGCGGTAGCTCATCCCCATCCATTGTAGTGAGGACTAATGCCCCTCCTGAGAACACCGTTTTTACAATGTATGGACCTTCGTAGTTAGGTGTCCATTTTCCACGGGCGTCGAGTCGAGGTAACAGTATCTTCTTGAGGACAATGTCACCTTCTTTGTAGGTTCGCGGTCGGACCTTCTTATCGAACGCTTTTTTCATCCTCTTCTGATAGAGTTGTCCATGACACAAAGCTGTCAGTCGCTTTTCTTCAATGAGATTGAGCTGATCGAAACGAGTTTTTACCCATTCCGATTCTTCTAACTTTGTGTCAGCTATGACTCTTAATGACGGGATCTCCACTTCGATTGGGAGGACAGCTTCCATACCGTAGACTAGGGAGAAGGGAGTTGCCCCTGTAGATGTACGCACCGAGGTTCTGTAACCGTGTAGGGCGAAGGGAAGCATCTCGTGCCAATCCTTGTATGTTTTCACCATCTTTTGTATTATCTTTTTGATATTTTTATTTGCAGCTTCGACAGCGCCGTTCATTTTAGGCCTGTATGGTGAAGAATTGTGGTGTTCAATCTTGAACTCCTCGCACAGCTCCCTCATCATGTTATTGTTTAGATTCGACCCATTATCGGTGATAATCCTGCTTGGAACCCCATACCGACATATGATATTATGCTTGATGAACCGAGTGACTACTTGTCTTGTTACGTTGGTGTAAGACACAGCTTCGACCCATTTGGTAAAGTAGTCTATGGCGAC